>NW_026543051.1:0-63914 GCF_028750875.1 Macrosteles quadrilineatus | reverse complement strand
ATTATATTTGTATTATTAATTACAAAAACATTACTAAAAAGTGTTCATTCATATATAATTATTATTATAAAAAACTTTAAAATATGTATTAATATTATGATAAAAAAAACCTGTCAATATTTAATTGCATATTATCCTTCCTATAATATTAATATATATGTATTATTATTATTAAAAACATTATTAAAAAGTGTTCATTCATATATAATTATAATTATAAAAATATTATAAAATATGTATTTATATTATGATCAAAAACATTTATATATATTTATTTGTATATTATCCTTCCTATAATATTATTATATATGTATTATTCATAACAAAAACATTATTAAAAAGTGTTCATTCATATATTATTATAATTATAAAAATATTATAAAATATGTATTTATATTATGATCAAAAACATTTATATATATTTATTTGTATATTATCCTTCCTATAATATTATTATATATGTATTATTCATAACAAAAACATTATTAAAAAGTGTTCATTCATATATTATTATTATTATAAAAATATTATAAAATATGTATTTATATTATGATCAAAAACATTTATATATATTTATTTGTATATTATCCTTCCTATAATATTATTATATATGTATTATTCATAACAAAAACATTATTAAAAAGTGTTCATTCATATATAATTATAATTATAAAAAAACTTTAAACTATGTATTTATATTATGATCAAAAAAACCTGTCAATATTTATTTGCATATTATCGTTTCTATAATATTATTATATTTGTATTATTAATTACAAAAACATTACAAAAAAGTGTTCATTCATATATTATTATTATTATAAAAAACTTTAAAATATGTATTTATATTATGATAAAAAAACCTGTGAATATTTATTTGCATATTATCCTTCCTATAATATTATTATATATGTATTATTAATAACAAAAACATTATTAAAAAGTGTTCATTCATATATAATTATTATTATAAAAATATTATAAAATATGTATTTATATTATGATCAAAAACATTTATATATATTTATTTGTATATTATCCTTCCTATAATATTATTATATATGTATTATTCATAACAAAAACATTATTAAAAAGTGTTCGTTCATATATAATTATAATTATAAAAAAACTTTAAACTATGTATTTATATTATGATCAAAAAAACTGTCAATATTTATTTTCATATTATCGTTTCTATAATATTATTATATTTGTATTATTAATTACAAAAACATCACTAAAAAGTGTTCATTCATATATAATTATTATTATAAAAAACTTTAAAATATGTATTTATATTATGATAAAAAAAACCTGTGAATATTTATTTGCATATTATCCTTCCTATAATATTATTATATATGTATTATTAATAACAAAAACATTATTAAAAAGTGTTCATTCATATATAATTATTATTATAAAAATATTATAAAATATGTTTTTATATTATGATCAAAAACATTTATATATATTTATTTGTATATTATCCTTCCTATAATATTATTATATATGTATTATTCATAACAAAAACATTATTAAAAAGTGTTCATTTATATATTATTATAATTATAAAAATATTATAAAATATGTATTTATATTATGATCAAAAACATTTATATATATTTATTTGTATATTATCCTTCCTATAATATTATTATATATGTATTATTAATAACAAAAACATTATTAAAAAGTGTTCATTCATATATAATTATTATTATAAAAATATTATAAAATATGTATTTATATTATGATCAAAAACATTTATATATATTTATTTGTATATTATCCTTCCTATAATATTATTATATATGTATTATTCATAACAAAAACATTATTAAAAAGTGTTCATTCATATATAATTATAATTATAAAAAAACTTTAAACTATGTATTTATATTATGATCAAAAAAACCTGTCAATATTTATTTGCATATTATCGTTTCTATAATATTATTATATTTGTATTATTAATTACAAAAACATTACTAAAAAGTGTTCATTCATATATAATTATTATTATAAAAAAACTTTAAACTATGTATTTATATTATGATCAAAAAAACCTGTCAATATTTATTTGCATATTATCGTTTCTATAATATTATTATATTTGTATTATTAATTACAAAAACATTACTAAAAAGTGTTCATTCATACATTATTATTATTATAAAAAACTTTAAAATATGTATTTATATTATGATAAAAAAACCTGTGAATATTTATTTGCATATTATCCTTCCTATAATATTATTATATATGTATTATTCATAACAAAAACATTATTAAAAAGTGTTCATTCATATATAATTATAATTATAAAAAAACTTTAAACTATGTATTTATATTATGATCAAAAAACCTGTCAATATTTATTTGCATATTATTGTTTCTATAATATTATTATATTTGTATTATTAATTACAAAAACATTACTAAAAAGTGTTCATTCATATATAATTATTATTATAAAAAAACTTTAAACTATGTATTTATATTATGTTCAAAAAAACCTGTCAATATCTATTTGCATATTATCCTTCCTATAATATTATTATATATGTATTATTAATAACAAAAACATCATAAAAAGTGTTCATTCATATATAATTATTTTTATATAAAAATTATAAAATATGTATTTATATTATGATAAAAAAAACCTGTCAATATTTAATTGCATATTATCCTTACTATAATATTAATATATATGTATTATTATTATTAAAAACATTATTAAAAAGTGTTCATTCATATATAATTATAAATATAAAAATATTATAAAATATGTATTTATATTATGATCAAAAACATTTTTATATATTTATTTGTATATTATCCTTCCTATAATATTATTATATATGTATTATTCATAACAAAAACATTATTAAAAAGTGTTCATTCATATATAACTTGTACCTAACCTAACCTAATGTTATATTCGTATGCCAATAGTTTAATGTTAAAATTGGACAGTTTTAATTTTGTAATTTAAGTGGTTTTTCAAGTTTTTAAAGTGAAAGTTACACGTCAAACTCCACTGGAAACATGAGTAAATATTAATAATAAATAAACTTTAAAATATCTCAATCAGTTAACTTGTCATTAGTAAAATAAAAAACTTACGTTTATCTTGCTGAAAGTCACATGTTTTTCAAGCATTCAAAATAACCTCTCCAGTAAATCACTACTTATTAAATATCATTCTTCTCTGGTTGGATATTTCAAATTGAACACCACAGTATGTGATTTCACTGTTCTGACAGTTTGTTTTTTGAACATTCGAAAGTGGATTAATAATTAAAACAGGAAGAAAGGTTGTGCACTTGATCAGAACAAGACCATTTCCTGTTTGGAAACAGGAATCAGGCTACCTCTCCACCTGTTGCTAGCCAACTTGGACCCTGAGCTTCTTATCAGTGACCTGTCAACCATCTCTCTCTGTCCTGCCTTCCACCACAACAATGGTTTGTTTACATGACTTATCTGTCTGACTTATAAACTGAGCTGGACTACATAAACTGACAACAATAGATTATAACTCATTATTCCTAACTACAAGTAAAGTACAGTTATTTGTTTTTCAAACTTTTCCTAATTAACAAATTGTGCTTTATTGTAAATCGTTTCATACTATATGACATTGAAATATGGATGAAAAAACTGTATTATTGTCTGATGACTCCTGTCTGTACAATGTTACTGATCTGGATGAAGAATCTGAACTTATATTATCATCTCTTTATAAGGAAATTACTACCATTGTTGCAAACTATGATGAAGTAAAAGATACACCTTTATTGACAAATCTGGCACAGTTAATTTTAAAAATGAATATGATGCACAGAAATGGAAAAGAAGTTTCTTATGATAACTGTAAATTAAAAGTGGAGTTGGATAATCTTCAAAATATTTTAAAAAAAGAAAAGGAGATGAGGTCTGAAGATATGAACAAGTCTTTTAAGATTCAAGACTCTGCGAATGAGGAAATAGATGAACTGAAGATGCAACTATCAAAACTACAGCAACAGGTAAACGAGCATAAAAATGAAAAGCAACGACTATCATCACAATTTAAGGAATTGCAAACAGCTTTACATGAAAAAAATGATAAAATTTATAAACAAAAAGAGGAAAACGCCGATCTTAAATCCAAACTTACATTTCAAAAGAAACAACTCAAGCAGCCTGTGAAAGATGTTGATCTATGGTTTACAGATGACATTATGCAGGTATATTTTAATTCACTTCAAAACAGTACTAATGGCCGATTAGACATTCTTGTGCTTGGTCCTGCGATAACGCAACTTCTCAAAGTTGGAGCTACAAAGGACATACAAAGCCAGCTTGAGCTTTTATCATTTTCATCCAAACGCTTTATCTTGCTATGCATAAATAACAGCGTAGACGTAACTACACCTGATTCAGGTTCTCATTGGAGTTTACTGACTTGTGATCGTCAAACCAACAAAGCGTACCACTGGGATTCAGTTCGAGGAAATAACAGGGATGCTGCTCTCAGAGTGGCCAAAAACTTGGGGTTTGCTGATGATAATGTTGAAGAATTCCCATGCAAGCAACAACCAAACTCGTTTGAATGTGGTCTTAGTTCACTTGTGAATGCACATTTAGTGATTGAAAACATTTTAAAATATGACAGAATAACTACAGCTATCGATAGCATTGGTGTTGTGGAAAATTCAGTTGTAAAAAGTATGTCACTCAAACAAAAGGAACAAAATAATACTGAGCTAATTGATGAAGATTCTCAAAAAACTAGAATACCTAGTGAACAAGTCTATTCAATTGCTAAACGAAAACATAAGATGAGAAGTGACAAACATCAACTACACGAACCAACGGTTATTTCAACGCAAAATAGATTTGAACCACTGTTAACGTTGACACAAGGTGAGCTACAAAGTACCCAGTCAAATGATAAAGAATGTGATCCAAATGTTGCCTCAATCAGTTGTGATGCAACCTCAAACCCCAAATCAAACTTTCCAAATAATGACATAAAACAACTGAAATCTCTAAAAGTTGAAGTCATAGGAGACAGCCATGCTAGAGGTATTGCAGAACGGCTCATAGAAACATTTTCTAGTAATTTCCAAATACGTGGATCCACCTTCCCCAATGCAAAATTTGATCAGCTGACCAAGAATCATCATACCTGGGGAAATAACCATTTAACTGTTTTATTTGCTGGAGCTAATGATATATATAGTGGCGATGTAAAACCATTGTATCCAGGAATAAAAACTAAGGTGGCTAGTGTGAAAACACCTCTGTTTTTAATCAGCTTACCGTTCCGCAAAGACATTCCTCTTTCCCATAGGATTAATAATGACATTTTGAATTATAACATCTTCTTAAATGATGTAGCTCAACAAAACAAAAATGTATATTTCATCAATGGATCGTTGTTCTCTGCTAAGTATTACTACAAAGATGGAGTTCATCTGAACAGCAAGGGTAAATATAGAATTAGCAAATACATAAAAACAAACTATGACATGATTAACAGTGATGCAAGAGCTACGAAAAACTCTCATAAAGAAGTCAAGAGCACAACACTTCATGTTAACCAATTCCCAAAGAAATGTATCAATGAAGTTCATTCTGATCTGTTTGAGGCCCCGATGGACCAGGCTTTTGCCCATTGTGTCGCAAGGGATTTTGGAATGAAAAAAGGAATTGCTGCTAGGTTCAAGAGCAAGTTTGATGGAGTAACAGAGCTCAAGTCACAGAATGTAAATGTAGGTGGCTGTGCATCTTTAAATGTTGATGGGCGTTGCATATTTTACTTGGTAACAAAAGATTGCACCTATGGAAAACCAACTTACGAGACCTTGCAAAGCTCACTGAGATGTCTAAAAGCTAAATGCCAGGAGTTTAATGTTTCTAAGCTGGCAATGCCAAGGATTGGTTGTGGACTTGATGGACTTAAATGGAGCACTGTAAAAAATATCATCAGCAGAACCTTTCAAGACCTAGATGTGACTATCAACATTTACCAATTTAACTGTAGGGGAGTACCTGAATGGGAGATGAAAAAAACAGACTATCTAATTTCTGACAGTTCAACAAAGGACGGGCAGATTCAATCTCAGAAGAAGATCATTTCCGGTACCAATAAAAATACTCTAGAATCTGTGAACTCTGGAAACAATACCAATGATGCTAATCAATCTCAGCAAACTGAAGTACACAACAGGACCTCTGAAGTAAATTCACCTGAAACAGGCTTCTGCGGATTTGAAACACCTGATAGAAGTGAGATGGAAGAAATGAAAAAGAGACTGATTACTGTTCAAGACCAGATGCTCAACCAATCAGAGGGATGTGTCATACAGTCTGCACTCACTCTTCAGCCTTCTTCATCTACTCCAAGGATGTCTAAAAACGACTCTCCTAAAGGACATTATTTTTTAAGGAAAAGACAACCGAAATTGTATCCAGTATAGAATACAACACTACTTTAGGAGGTATGGCCAATGGGGAGTCAGAACAGATCCCTGCAAATCTAACAAATCATGAAATAAGAAAAGAAATTATTTCAGAAGATGTTAACTTTTTAAGCTTGAGCCGTCTCAAAAGTAAAGGGAGTTCATGGCTGGCTCACTTGAATATTCAAGGGGGGTTTATTGATAAATTAGACGATTTAAAAATACTATTACATAATTCATCAATCAATTTTTTGTGTCTAAATGAACATTGGTTAAAGGAAGAGCAGGGATTTGTTTTGAACTCCATTCCTGGATATAAATTAGGTGCAGCATTTTATAGAAAGAACCATGTAAAGGGAGGGTCATGTATAATATTGAAAGATTATATTGATTTTAAAGAAAGGGAAGATTTGGAGGTATTCAATCAGGATTTAGTATTTGAATCTTCTTCTATTGAGGTTCCAAAGCAAAACTTGATTATTGTCTCTCTTTATAGGATCCCTGATAGGAGTAATGTACCTTTATTTTTAAGTAAACTAGACCAATTTCTGACTGTGCTGTATAAAGAATCAAAAATTAAGCATATTTTTATCTCTGCTGATTTTAATATTGATGTTTTAGACTCCACAAAACACCAACAACTCAAATCAGATTTTTTAAACCTCATCACTTGTTATGGATTTGTTATCAATTTTTGCACCCCCACAAGAATTGCTGGTAACGGTAAAACCTGTATCGATAATATTTTAGCAAACAATTTTTTTCAACATACCTTTCATGAAATACTTAATGTAGAACTAGGGATTTCAGATCACAGAGCACTTTTCATTAATATCACTTCTGTTGTCAATGAGCACAAGCACACAGAAAAAAATGCCAAAGGTGTTCTTAAGAGATCTTTTTCAAGTAGAAACCGCAGTTTATTTAGACACTCTTTACAAAATATAGATTGGAATCTTGTCAGTAACGAAACATTCCAAGTGAATTTCAATAACTTTTATGCTAAGTTTGTTGGAGTGTTTAATGAAGCCTTTCCCTTAAAAAATATACA
The DNA here is from genome assembly GCF_028750875.1 of Macrosteles quadrilineatus. Classification (NCBI taxonomy): domain Eukaryota; kingdom Metazoa; phylum Arthropoda; class Insecta; order Hemiptera; family Cicadellidae; genus Macrosteles; species Macrosteles quadrilineatus. The sequence goes on along the minus strand of NW_026543051.1, from coordinate 56,405 downwards.
ACAAAAATTAAGGAGGGATAGTAAAAATAAAAATGATTGGATAACTGTGGGTATTAAAACATCTAGTATACATAAGAGACAACTACATCAGTTAGCAAAAACATCTGTGGATCCGTTATTTTTGGATTATGTAAAAAAATATAAGAAAATATTTAAATCTGTATGTAAGGCAGCTAAACTATTAAGTAACCGGCTTAAAATAAGCAATGCTACAGACAAATCCAAAGCAGCATGGAATATTGTAAAAACGGAGCTTGGCAACATTGAAAAATGTCAGAATTTTCCAAACTTGATAGTTAACGACAAGGAAGTGACATCAGGGTCTGAAATTGCTAACTTTTTAAATATTAAATTTTTACAATCATCCAATTCATTAAATATTGTGCCTTGTGTTGAAGATGCCCTTGGTTTCCTTGATAGGGTTTTGCCACCTTCTTTGCCAGTTTTTTGTTTCAGTTGTGTAACAATGAAAGAAGTAAAAGATGTTATACGTTCAATTAAAAATAAGAAGTCTGTTGGGTGGGATGAAATCTCAGTAGACCTCATAAAGGACAATGTAGACATAATTGCCAAACCTCTATGCAAATTAGTCAACCAATCTCTAACTGAGGGAATCTTCCCTGACCAGATGAAATATGCAGTAATAAAACCAATTTTTAAAAAAGGTGGAGTCAATAACCCAGATAATTATCGACCAGTGTCAATACTGCCAGTTTTATCTAAGGTTTTTGAAAAGATAGTTTGTAAACAAATTGTAGCATTTTTTGAATCAAATCATATTTTTTCCAGCAGTCAATATGGGTTTAGATCTGGCAGGAATACTTCAATGGCAATTACTGAATTGGTAGAGCACATCTTGGAGGCCTTGGATGGATCACAGAGGGTATCTGGTATTTTCTGTGATCTGTCCAAGGCTTTTGATTGTGTATTGCATGAGATTCTATTAGAAAAGTTAAAAAAATATAATTTCTCAAAAACTGCAATTTCTTGGCTTTGTTCATACTTAAGTAACCGTAAGCAACGAGTTGTAATAGAAAGAGATTCATTAAAATTTCAATCAGATTGGCAAAAGATTTCAGTTGGTGTTCCCCAGGGTTCAATCCTTGGCCCAATATTGTTCTTAATTTATATAAATGATCTTGATGGCAACATTAATACAAACCTCATTTTATATGCAGATGATACCACTGCCCTGCTTAAGGCTCAAAGTTTACATGAGCTTAAAATACTTACTATCAATGCTATGGAGGAACTTGAAGTATGGTTTCGTACTAATGGACTAAAACTAAATTGTGAAAAAACAAATCTGATGAAATTTCAAACAGCACAAAGTAATGACCCTACAACATTTGCAGTTGAATTTTTAAATACTGAAATTACATCTAAAATACAGAATAAATTTTTGGGATTAACAATTGACCAAAATTTAAACTGGAAAAAATACATAACAATACTCGGTAATAAACTGAATTCTGCTTGTTTCCAAATGCTTGTGTTAAGGGATAGAACTGATTTGGAAACTAGATTAATGGTTTATTTTGCCTATTTTTATTCCATTATGAAATATGGAATTGAGCTATGGGGTTCATCAGCTGATTGGAAAAAAATATTCAAGTTTCAAAAAAGAATTGTTCGCATTATGACATTTTCGCGGCCACGAGTCTCATGCAAGCCAATCTTTAAACAGTTAGGGTTATTGAGCCTTCCCTCTCTCTATATATATTCATGCTTACTGTTCATTCAGAAGAATTTTTATCTTCTTTGTGGACAGCAGCATTTACATGCATACAACACAAGGTGCAAAGACAATTTTCAATACCGAATACATAACTTAACAATCTATGAAAAGGGCCCTAGTTACATGGGTATGAAGTTCTTTAATAATCTACCGACAAACATTAAAAGCCAAATCCGTTTAAAGAGTTTTAAGAATACTCTAAAAAGTTATCTTTTAAACCAAGTATTTTACTCTGTAAGTGACTTTTTACAAAATTAAGCAGCATTGTTATATGTAATTGTTGTTTTAGAGTCAGACAAAAATGTTCTGTAACTTAATTGTATTTTTAGGTTTATATTGAATTGACAATGTCACCAGTTTAATAGCTTTGCTATGTACAAATGTTTTTATGTGACAATAAAGTGAATTTGAATTTGAAATTTGAATATAATTATAATTATAAAAAAACTTTAAACTATGTATTTATATTATGATAAAAAAAAACCTGTCAATATTTATTTTCATATTATCGTTTCTATAATATTATTATATTTGTATTATTAATTACAAAAACATTACTAAAAAGTGTTCATTCATATATTATTATTATTATAAAAAACTTTAAAATATGTATTTATATTATGATAAAAAAACCTGTGAATATTTATTTGCATATTATCCTTCCTATAATATTATTATTATGTATTATTAATAACAAAAACATTATTAAAAAGTGTTCATTCATATATAATTATTATTATAAAAATATTATAAAATATGTATTTATATTATGATCAAAAACATTTTTATATATTTATTTGTATATTATCCTTCCTATAATATTATTATATATGTATTATTAATAACAAAAACATTATTAAAAAGTGTTCATTCATATATTATTATTATTATAAAATTATTATAAAATATGTATTTATATTATGATCAAAAACATTTATATATATTTATTTGTATATTATCCTTCCTATAATATTATTATATATGTATTATTCATAACAAAAACATTATTAAAAAGTGTTCATTCATATATTATTATTATTATAAAAATATTATAAAATATGTATTTATATTATGATCAAAAACATTTATATATATTTATTTGTATATTATCCTTCCTATAATATTATTATATATGTATTATTCATAACAAAAACATTATTAAAAAGTGTTCATTCATATATAATTATAATTATAAAAAAACTTTAAACTATGTATTTATATTATGATCAAAAAAACCTGTCAATATTTATTTGCATATTATCGTTTCTATAATATTATTATATTTGTATTATTAATTACAAAAACATTACTAAAAAGTGTTCATTCATATATTATTATTATTATAAAAAACTTTAAAATATGTATTTATATTATGATAAAAAAACCTGTGAATATTTATTTGCATATTATCCTTCCTATAATATTATTATATATGTATTATTAATAACAAAAACATTATTCAAAAGTGTTCATTCATATATAATTATTATTATAAAAATATTATAAAATATGTATTTATATTATGATCAAAAACATTTATATATATTTATTTGTATATAATCCTTCCTATAATATTATTATATATGTATTATTCATAACAAAAACATTATTAAAAAGTGTTCATTCATATATAATTATAATTATAAAAAAACTTTAAACTATGTATTTATATTATGATCAAAAAAACCTGTCAATATCTATTTGCATATTATCGTTTCTATAATATTATTATATTTGTATTATTAATTACAAAAACATTACTAAAAAGTGTTCATTCATATATAATTATTATTATAAAAAACTTTAAAATATGTATTTATATTATGATAAAAAAAACCTGTCAATATTTAATTGCATATTATCCTTACTATAATATTAATATATATGTATTATTATTATTAAAAACATTACTAAAAAGTGTTCATTCATATATAATTATTATTATAAAAAACTTTTAAATATGTATTTATATTATGATAAAAAAAAACTGTGAATATTTATTTGCATATTATCCTTCCTATAATATTATTATATATGTATTATTAATTACAAAAACATCATTAAAAAGTGTTCATTCATATATAATTATTATTATAAAAATATTATAAAATATGTATTTATATTATGATCAAAAACATTTATATACCTATATTTATTTGTATATTATCCTTCCTATAATATTATTATATATGTATTATTAATAACAAAAACATTATTAAAAAGTGTTCATTCATATATAATTATTATTATAAAAATATTATAAAATATGTATTTATATTATGATCAAAAACATTTATATATATTTATTTGTATATTATCCTTCCTATAATATTATTATATATGTATTATTCATAACAAAAACATTATTAAAAAGTGTTCATTCATATATAATTATTATTATAAAAATATTATAAAATATGTTTTTATATTATGATCAAAAACATTTATATATATTTATTTGTATATTATCCTTCCTATAATATTATTATATATGTATTATTCATAACAAAAACATTATTAAAAAGTGTTCATTCATATATTATTATAATTATAAAAATATTATAAAATATGTATTTATATTATGATCAAAAACATTTATATATATTTATTTGTATATTATCCTTCCTATAATATTATTATATATGTATTATTCATAACAAAAACATTATTAAAAAGTGTTCATTCATATATTATTATTATTATAAAAATATTATAAAATATGTATTTATATTATGATCAAAAACATTTATATATATTTATTTGTATATTATCCTTCCTATAATATTATTATATATGTATTATTCATAACAAAAACATTATTAAAAAGTGTTCATTCATATATAATTATAATTATAAAAAAACTTTAAACTATGTATTTATATTATGATCAAAAAAACCTGTCAATATTTATTTGCATATTATCGTTTCTATAATATTATTATATTTGTATTATTAATTACAAAAACATTACTAAAAAGTGTTCATTCATATATTATTATTATTATAAAAAACTTTAAAATATGTATTTATATTATGATAAAAAAACCTGTGAATATTTATTTGCATATTATCCTTCCTATAATATTATTATATATGTATTATTAATAACAAAAACATTATTAAAAAGTGTTCATTCATATATAATTATTATTATAAAAATATTATAAAATATGTATTTATATTATGATCAAAAACATTTATATATATTTATTTGTATATTATCCTTCCTATAATATTAGTATATATGTATTATTAATAACAAAAACATTATTCAAAAGTGTTCATTCATATATAATTATTATTATAAAAATATTATAAAATATGTATTTATATTATGATCAAAAACATTTATATATATTTATTTGTATATTATCCTTCCTATAATATTATTATATATGTATTATTCATAACAAAAACATTATTAAAAAGTGTTCGTTCATATATAATTATAATTATAAAAAAACTTTAAACTATGTATTTATATTGTGATCAAAAAAACTGTCAATATTTATTTTCATATTATCGTTTCTATAATATTATTATATTTGTATTATTAATTACAAAAACATTACTAAAAAGTGTTCATTCATATATAATTATTATTATAAAAAACTTTAAAATATGTATTTATATTATGATAAAAAAAACCTGTGAATATTTATTTGCATATTATCCTTCCAATAATATTATTATATATGTATTATTAATAACAAAAACATTATTAAAAAGTGTTCATTCATATATAATTATTATTATAAAAATATTATAAAATATGTTTTTATATTATGATCAAAAACATTTATATATATTTATTTGTATATTATCCTTCCTATAATATTATTATATATGTATTATTCATAACAAAAACATTATTAAAAAGTGTTCATTTATATATTATTATAATTATAAAAATATTATAAAATATGTATTTATATTATGATCAAAAACATTTATATATATTTATTTGTATATTATCCTTCCTATAATATTATTATATATGTATTATTAATAACAAAAACATTATTAAAAAGTGTTCATTCATATATAATTATTATTATAAAAATATTATAAAATATGTATTTATATTATGATCAAAAACATTTATATATATTTATTTGTATATTATCCTTCCTATAATATTATTATATATGTATTATTCATAACAAAAACATTATTAAAAAGTGTTCATTCATATATAATTATAATTATAAAAAAACTTTAAACTATGTATTTATATTATGATCAAAAAAACCTGTCAATATTTATTTGCATATTATCGTTTCTATAATATTATTATATTTGTATTATTAATTACAAAAACATTACTAAAAAGTGTTCATTCATATATAATTATTATTATAAAAAAACTTTAAACTATGTATTTATATTATGATCAAAAAAACCTGTCAATATTTATTTGCATATTATCGTTTCTATAATATTATTATATTTGTATTATTAATTACAAAAACATTACTAAAAAGTGTTCATTCATACATTATTATTATTATAAAAAACTTTAAAATATGTATTTATATTATGATAAAAAAAACCTGTGAATATTTATTTGCATATTATCCTTCCTATAATATTATTATATATGTATTATTCATAACAAAAACATTATTAAAAAGTGTTCATTCATATATAATTATAATTATAAAAAAACTTTAAACTATGTATTTATATTATGATCAAAAAACCTGTCAATATTTATTTGCATATTATTGTTTCTATAATATTATTATATTTGTATTATTAATTACAAAAACATTACTAAAAAGTGTTCATTCATATATAATTATTATTATAAAAAAACTTTAAACTATGTATTTATATTATGTTCAAAAAAACCTGTCAATATCTATTTGCATATTATCCTTCCTATAATATTATTATATATGTATTATTAATAACAAAAACATCATAAAAAGTGTTCATTCATATATAATTATTTTTATATAAAAATTATAAAATATGTATTTATATTATGATAAAAAAAACCTGTCAATATTTAATTGCATATTATCCTTACTATAATATTAATATATATGTATTATTGTTATTAAAAACATTATTAAAAAGTGTTCATTCATATATAATTATAAATATAAAAATATTATAAAATATGTATTTATATTATGATCAAAAACATTTTTATATATTTATTTGTATATTATCCTTCCTATAATATTATTATATATGTATTATTCATAACAAAAACATTATTAAAAAGTGTTCATTCATATATAATTATAATTATAAAAAAACTTTAAACTATGTATTTATATTATGATAAAAAAAACCTGTCAATATTTATTTTCATATTATCGTTTCTATAATATTATTATATTTGTATTATTAATTACAAAAACATTACTAAAAAGTGTTCATTCATATATAATTATTATTATAAAAAACTTTTAAATATGTATTTATATTATGATAAAAAAAAACTGTGAATATTTATTTGCATATTATCCTTCCTATAATATTATTATATATGTATTATTAATTACAAAAACATCATTAAAAAGTGTTCATTCATATATAATTATTATTATAAAAATATTATAAAATATGTATTTATATTATGATCAAAAACATTTATATACCTATATTTATTTGTATATTATCCTTCCTATAATATTATTATATATGTATTATTAATAACAAAAACATTATTAAAAAGTGTTCATTCATATATAATTATTATTATAAAAATATTATAAAATATGTATTTATATTATGATCAAAAACATTTATATATATTTATTTGTATATTATCCTTCCTATAATATTATTATATATGTATTATTCATAACAAAAACATTATTAAAAAGTGTTCATTCATATATTATTATTATTATAAAAATATTATAAAATATGTATTTATATTATGATCAAAAACATTTATATATATTTATTTGTATATTATCCTTCCTATAATATTATTATATATGTATTATTCATAACAAAAACATTATTAAAAAGTGTTCATTCATATATAATTATAATTATAAAAAAACTTTAAACTATGTATTTATATTATGATCAAAAAAACCTGTCAATATTTATTTGCATATTATCGTTTCTATAATATTATTATATTTGTATTATTAATTACAAAAACATTACTAAAAAGTGTTCATTCATATATTATTATTATTATAAAAAACTTTAAAATATGTATTTATATTATGATAAAAAAACCTGTGAATATTTATTTGCATATTATCCTTCCTATAATATTATTATATATGTATTATTAATAACAAAAACATTATTCAAAAGTGTTCATTCATATATAATTATTATTATAAAAATATTATAAAATATGTATTTATATTATGATCAAAAACATTTATATATATTTATTTGTATATTATCCTTCCTATAATATTATTATATATGTATTATTCATAACAAAAACATTATTAAAAAGTGTTCATTCATATATAATTATAATTATAAAAAAACTTTAAACTATGTATTTATATTATGATCAAAAAAACCTGTCAATATTTATTTTCATATTATCGTTTCTATAATATTATTATATTTGTATTATTAATTACAAAAACATTACTAAAAAGTGTTCATTCATATATAATTATTATTATAAAAAACTTTTAAATATGTATTTATATTATGATAAAAAAAACCTGTGAATATTTATTTGCATATTATCCTTCCTATAATATTATTATATATGTATTATTAATAACAAAAACATTATTAAAAAGTGTTCATTCATATATAATTATTATTATAAAAATATTATAAAATATGTTTTTATATTATGATCAAAAACATTTATATATATTTATTTGTATATTATCCTTCCTATAATATTATTATATATGTATTATTCATAACAAAAACATTATTAAAAAGTGTTCATTCATATATTATTATAATTATAAAAATATTATAAAATATGTATTTATATTATGATCAAAAACATTTATATATATTTATTTGTATATTATCCTTCCTATAATATTATTATATATGTATTATTCATAACAAAAACATTATTAAAAAGTGTTCATTCATATATTATTATTATTATAAAAATATTATAAAATATGTATTTATATTATGATCAAAAACATTTATATATATTTATTTGTATATTATCCTTCCTATAATATTATTATATATGTATTATTCATAACAAAAACATTATTAAAAAGTGTTCATTCATATATTATTATTATTATAAAAATATTATAAAATATGTATTTATATTATGATCAAAAACATTTATATATATTTATTTGTATATTATCCTTCCTATAATATTATTATATATGTATTATTCATAACAAAAACATTATTAAAAAGTGTTCATTCATATATAATTATAATTATAAAAAAACTTTAAACTATGTATTTATATTATGATCATAAAAACCTGTCAATATTTATTTGCATATTATCGTTTCTATAATATTATTATATTTGTATTATTAATTACAAAAACATTACTAAAAAGTGTTCATTCATATATTATTATTATTATAAAAAACTTTAAAATATGTATTTATATTATGATAAAAAAACCTGTGAATATTTATTTGCATATTATCCTTCCTATAATATTATTATATATGTATTATTAATAACAAAAACATTATTAAAAAGTGTTCATTCATATATAATTATTATTATAAAAATATTACAAAATATGTATTTATATTATGATCAAAAACTTTTATATATATTTATTTGTATATTATCCTTCCTATAATATTAGTATATATGTATTATTAATAACAAAAACATTATTCAAAAGTGTTCATTCATATATAATTATTATTATAAAAATATTATAAAATATGTATTTATATTATGATCAAAAACATTTATATATATTTATTTGTATATTATCCTTCCTATAATATTATTATATATGTATTATTCATAACAAAAACATTATTAAAAAGTGTTCATTCATATATAATTATAATTATAAAAAAACTTTAAACTATGTATTAATATTATGATCAAAAAAACCTGTCAATATTTATTTGCATATTATCGGTTCTATAATATTATTATATTTGTATTATTAATTACAAAAACATTACTAAAAAGTGTTCATTCATATATTATTATTATTATAAAAAACTTTAAAATATGTATTTATATTATGATAAAAAAACCTGTGAATATTTATTTGCATATTATCCTTCCTATAATATTATTATATATGTATTATTAATAACAAAAACATTATTAAAAAGTGTTCATTCATATATAATTATTATTATAAAAATATTATAAAATATGTATTTATATTATGATCAAAAACTTTTATATATATTTATTTGTATATTATCCTTCCTATAATATTAGTATATATGTATTATTAATAACAAAAACATTATTCAAAAGTGTTCATTCATATATAATTATTATTATAAAAATATTATAAAATATGTATTTATATTATGATCAAAAACATTTATATATATTTATTTGTATATTATCCTTCCTATAATATTATTATATATGTATTATTCATAACAAAAACATTATTAAAAAGTGTTCGTTCATATATAATTATAATTATAAAAAAACTTTAAACTATGTAATTATATTATGATCAAAAAAACTGTCAATATTTATTTTCATATTATCGTTTTTTATAATATTATTATATTTGTATTATTAATTACAAAAACATTACTAAAAAGTGTTCATTCATATATAATTATTATTATAAAAAACTTTAAAATATGTATTTATATTATGATAAAAAAAACCTGTGAATATTTATTTGCATATTATCCTTCCTATAATATTATTATATATGTATTATTAATAACAAAAACATTATTAAAAAGTGTTTATTCATATATAATTATTATTATAAAAATATTATAAAATATGTTTTTATATTATGATCAAAAACATTTATATATATTTATTTCTATATTATCCTTCCTATAATATTATTATATATGTATTATTCATAACAAAAACATTATTAAAAAGTGTTCATTCATATATTATTATAATTATAAAAATATTATAAAATATGTATTTATATTATGATCAAAAACATTTATATATATTTATTTGTATATTATCCTTCCTATAATATTATTATATATGTATTATTCATAACAAAAACATTATTAAAAAGTGTTCATTCATATATAATTATAATTATAAAAAAACTTTAAACTATGTATTTATATTATGATCAAAAAAACCTGTCAATATTTATTTGCATATTATCGTTTCTATAATATTATTATATTTGTATTATTAATTACAAAAACATTACTAAAAAGTGTTCATTCATATATATTTATTATTATAAAAAAACTTTAAACTATGTATTTATATTATGATCATAAAAACCTGTCAATATTTATTTGCATATTATCGTTTCTATAATATTATTATATTTGTATTATTAATTACAAAAACATTACTAAAAAGTGTTCATTCATATATTATTATTATTATAAAAAACTTTAAAATATGTATTTATATTATGATAAAAAAACCTGTGAATATTTATTTGCATATTATCCTTCCTATAATATTATTATATATGTATTATTAATAACAAAAACATTATTAAAAAGTGTTCATTCATATATAATTATTATTATAAAAATATTATAAAATATGTATTTATATTATGATCAAAAACATTTATATATATTTATTTGTATATTATCCTTCCTATAATATTATTATATATGTATTATTAATAACAAAAACATTATTCAAAAGTGTTCATTCATATATAATTATTATTATAAAAATATTATAAAATATGTATTTATATTATGATCAAAAACATTTATATATATTTATTTGTATATTATCCTTCCTATAATATTATTATATATGTATTATTAATAACAAAAACATCATTAAAAAGTGTTCATTCATATATAATTATTTTTATATAAAGATTATAAAATATGTATTTATATGATGATAAAAAAAACCTGTCAATATTTAATTGCATATTATCCTTACTATAATATTAATATATATGTATTATTATTATTAAAAACATTATTAAAAAGTGTTCATTCATATATAATTATAATTATAAAAATATTATAAAATATGTATTTATATTATGATCAAAAACATTTTTATATATTTATTTGTATATTATCCTTCCTATAATATTATTATATATGTATTATTCATAACAAAAACATTATTAAAAAGTGTTCATTCATATATAATTATAATTATAAAAAAACTTTAAACTATGTATTTATATTATGATCAAAAAAACTTGTCAATATTTATTTGCATATTATTGTTTCTATAAAATTATTATATTTGTATTATTAATTACAAAAACATTACTAAAAAGTGTTCATTCATATATAATTATTATTATAAAAAACTTTAAAATATGTATTTATATTATGATAAAAAAAACCTGTCAATATTTAATTGCATATTATCCTTCCTATAATATTAATATATATGTATTATTATTATTAAAAACATTATTAAAAAATGTTCATTCATATATAATTATAATTATAAAAATATTATAAAATATGTATTTATATTATGATCAAAAACATTTATATATATTTATTTGTATATTATCCTTCCTATAATATTATTATATATGTATTATTAATAACAAAAACATTATTCAAAAGTGTTCATTCATATATAATTATTATTATAAAAATATTATAAAATATGTATTTATATTATGATCAAAAACATTTATATATATTTATTTGTATATTATCCTTCCTATAATATTATTATATATGTATTATTAATAACAAAAACATCATTAAAAAGTGTTCATTCATATATAATTATTTTTATATAAAAATTTTAAAATATGTATTTATATTATGATAAAAAAACCTGTCAATATTTAATTGCATATTATCCTTACTATAATATTAATATATATGTATTATTATTATTAAAAACATTATTAAAAAGTGTTCATTCATGTATAATAATAATTATAAAAATATTATAAAATATGTATTTATATTATGATCAAAAACATTTATATATATTTATTTGTATATTATCCTTCCTATAATATTATTATATATGTATTATTAATAACAAAAACATTATTCAAAAGTGTTCATTCATATATAATTATTATTATAAAAATATTATAAAATATGTATTTATATTATGATCAAAAACATTTATATATATTTATTTGTATATTATCCTTCCTATAATATTATTATATATGTATTATTAATAACAAAAACATCATTAAAAAGTGTTCATTCATATATAATTATTTTTATATAAAAATTTTAAAATATGTATTTATATTATGATAAAAAAAACCTGTCAATATTTAATTGCATATTATCCTTACTATAATATTAATATATATGTATTATTATTATTAAAAACATTATTAAAAAGTGTTCATTCATATATAATTATAATTATAAAAATATTATAAAATATGTATTTATATTATGATCAAAAACATTTATATATATTTATTTGTATATTATCCTTCCTATTATATTATTATACATGTATTATTCATAACAAAAACATTATTAAAAAGTGTTCATTCATATATAATTATAATTATAAAAAAACTTTAAACTATGTATTTATATTATGATCAAAAAAACCTGTCAATATTTATTTGCATATTATCGTTTCTATAATATTATTATATTTGTATTATTAATTACAAAAACATTACTAAAAAGTGTTCATTCATATATAATTATTATTATAAAAAAACTTTAAACTATGTATTTATATTATGATCAAAAAAACCTGTCAATATTTATTTGCATATTATCGTTTATATAATATTATTATATTTGTATTATTAATTACAAAAACATTACTAAAAAGTGTTCATTCATATATTATTATTATTAAAAAAAAAACTTTAAAATATGTATTTATATTACGATAAAAAAACCTGTGAATATTTATTTGCATATTATCCTTCCTATAATATTATTATATATGTATTATTAATAACAAAAACATTATTAAAAAGTGTTCATTCATATATAATTATTATTATAAAAATATTATAAAATATGTATTTATATTATGATCAAAAACATTTATATATATTTATTTGTATATTATCCTTCCTAAAATATTATTATATATGTATTATTAATAACAAAAACATTATTCAAAAGTGTTCATTCATATATAATTATTATTATAAAAATATTATAAAATATGTATTTATATTATGATCAAAAACATTTATATATATTTATTTGTATATTATCCTTCCTATAATATTATTATATATGTATTATTCATAACAAAAACATCATTATAAAGTGTTCATTCATATATAATTATTTTTATATAAAAATTATAAAATATGTATTTATATTATGATAAAAAAAACCTGTCAATATTTAATTGCATATTATCCTTACTATAATATTAATATATATGTATTATTATTATTAAAAACATTATTAAAAAGTGGTCATTCATATATAATTATAATTATAAAAATATTATAAAATATGTATTTATATTATGATCAAAAACATTTTTATATATTTATTTGTATATTATCCTTCCTATAATATTATTATATATGTATTATTCATAACAAAAACATTATTAAAAAGTGTTCATTCATATATAATTATAATTATAAAAAAACTTTAAACTATGTATTTATATTATGATAAAAAAATCCTGTCAATATTTATTTGCATATTATTGTTTCTTTAATATTATTATATTTGTATTATTAATTACAAAAACATTACTAAAAGTGTTCATTCATATATAATTATTATTATAAAAAGATTTAAAATATGTATTTATATTATGATAAAAAAAACCTGTCAATATTTAATTGCATATTATCCTTCCTATAATATTAATATATATGTATTATTATTATTAAAAACATTATTAAAAAGTGTTCATTCATATATAATTATAATTATAAAAAATATTATAAAATATGTATTTATATTATGATTAAAAACATTTATATATATTTATTTGTATATTATCCTTCCTATAATATTATTATATATGTATTATTAATAACAAAAACATCATTAAAAAGTGTTCATTCATATATAATTATAATTATAAAAATATTATAAAATATGTATTTATATTATGATCAAAAACATTTATATATATTTATTTGTATATTATCCTTCCTATAATATTATTATATATGTATTATTAATAACAAAAACATTATTAAAAAGTGTTCATTCATATATAATTATTATTATAAAAATATTATAAAATATGTATTTATATTATGATCAAAAACATTTATATATATTTATTTGTATATTATCCTTCCTATAATATTATTATATATGTATTATTAATAACAAAAACATTATTAAAAAGTGTTCATTCATATATAATTATAATTATAAAAATATTATAAAATATGTATTTATATTATGATCAAAAACATTTATATATATTTATTTGTATATTATCCTTCCTATAATATTATTATATATGTATTATTAATAACAAAAACATTCTTAAAAAGTGTTCATTCATATATAATTATTATTATAAAAATATTATAAAATATGTTTTTATATTATGATCAAAAACATTTATATATATTTATTTGTATATTATCCTTCCTATAATATTATTATATATGTATTATTGATAACAAAAACATTATTAAAAAGTGTTCATTCATATATTATTATTATTATAAAAATATTATAAAATATGTATTTATATTATGATCAAAAACATTTATATATATTTATTTGTATATTATCCTTTCTATAATATTATTATAAATGTATTATTCATAACAAAAACATTATTAAAAAGTGTTCATTCATATATAATTATAATTATAAAAAAACTTTAAACTATGTATTTATATTATGATCAAAAAACCTGTCAATATTTATTTGCATATTATCGTTTCTATAATATTATTATATTTGTATTATTAATTACAAAAACATTACTAAAAAGTGTTCATTCATATATAATTATTATTATAAAAAAACTTTAAACTATGTATTTATATTATGTTCAAAAAAACCTGTCAATATCTATTTGCATATTATCGTTTCTATAATATTATTATATTTGTATTATTAATTACAAAAACATTACTAAAAAGTGTTCATTTATATATAATTATTATTATAAAAATATTATAAAATATGTATTTATATTATGATCAAAAACCTTTATATATATTTATTTGTATATTATCCTTCCTATAATATTATTATATATGTATTATTAATAACAAAAACATTATTCAAAAGTGTTCATTCATATAAAATTATTATTATAAAAATATTATAAAATATGTATTTATATTATGATCAAAAACATTTATATATATTTATTTGTATATTATCATTCCTATAATATTATTATATATGTATTATTAATAACAAAAACATCATTAAAAAGTGTTCATTCATATATAATTATTTTTATATAAAAATTTTAAAATATGTATTTATATTATGATAAAAAAAACCTGTCAATATTTATTTGCATATTATCCTTACTATAATATTAATATATATGTATTATTATTATTAAAAACATTATTAAAAAGTGTTCATTCATATATAATTATAATTATAAAAATATTATAAAATATGTATTTATATTATGATCAAAAACATTTATATATATTTATTTGTATATTATCCTTCCTATAATATTAGTATATATGTATTATTAATAACAAAAACATTATTCAAAAGTGTTCATTCATATATAATTATTATTATAAAAATATTATAAAATATGTATTTATATTATGATCAAAAACATTTATATATATTTATTTGTATATTATCCTTCCTATAATATTATTATATATGTATTATTCATAACAAAAACATTATTAAAAAGTGTTCATTCATATATAATTATAATTATAAAAAAACTTTAAACTATGTATTTATATTATGATCAAAAAAACTTGTCAATATTTATTTGCATATTATTGTTTCTATAATATTATTATATTTGTATTATTAATTACAAAAACATTACTAAAAAGTGTTCATTCATATATAATTATTATTATAAAAAACTTTAATATATGTATTTATATTATGATAAAAAAAACCTGTCAATATTTAATTGCATATTATCCTTCCTATAATATTAATATATATGTATTATTATTATTAAAAACATTATTAAAAAGTGTTCATTCATATATAATTATAATTATAAAAATATTATAAAATATGTATTTATATTATGATCAAAAAACCTGTCAATATTTATTTGCATATTATCGTTTCTATAATATTATTATATTTGTATTATTAATTACAAAAACATTACTAAAAAGTGTTCATTCATATATAATTATTATTATAAAAAAACTTTAAACTATGTATTTATATTATGTTCAAAAAAACCTGTCAATATCTATTTGCATATTATCGTTTCTATAATATTATTATATTTGTATTATTAATTACAAAAACATTACTAAAAAGTGTTCATTCATATATAATTATTATTATAAAAATATTATAAAATATGTATTTATATTATGATCAAAAACATTTATATATATTTATTTGTATATTATCCTTCCTATAATATTATTATATATGTATTATTAATAACAAAAACATTATTCAAAAGTGTTCATTCATATAAAATTATTATTATAAAAATATTATAAAATATGTATTTATATTATGATCAAAAACATTTATATATATTTATTTGTATATTATCATTCCTATAATATTATTATATATGTATTATTAATAACAAAAACATCATTAAAAAGTGTTCATTCATATATAATTATTTTTATATAAAAATTTTAAAATATGTATTTATATTATGATAAAAAAAACCTGTCAATATTTAATTGCATATTATCCTTACTATAATATTAATATATATGTATTATTATTATTAAAAACATTATTAAAAAGTGTTCATTCATATATAATTATAATTATAAAAATATTATAAAATATGTATTTATATTATGATCAAAAACATTTATATATATTTATTTGTATATTATCCTTCCTATAATATCATTATATATGTATTATTAATAACAAAAACATTATTAAAAAGTGTTCATTCATATATAATTATAATTATAAAAATATTATAAAATATGTATTTATATTATGATCAAAAACATTTATATATATTTATTTGTATATTATCCTTCCTATAATATTATTATACATGTATTATTCATAACAAAAACATTATTAAAAAGTGTTCATTCATATATAATTATAATTATAAAAAAACTTTAAACTATGTATTTATATTATGATCAAAAAAACCTGTCAATATTTATTTGCATATTATCGTTTCTATAATATTATTATATTTGTATTATTAATTACAAAAACATTACTAAAAAGTGTTCATTCATATATAATTATTATTATAAAAAAACTTTAAACTATGTATTTATATTATGATCAAAAAAACCTGTCAATATTTATTTGCATATTATCGTTTCTATAATATTATTATATTTGTATTATTAATTACAAAAACATTACTAAAAAGTGTTCATTCATATATTATTATTATTAAAAAAAAAAACTTTAAAATATGTATTTATATTATGATAAAAAAACCTGTGAATATTTATTTGCATATTATCCTTCCTATAATATTATTATATATGTATTATTAATAACAAAAACATTATTAAAAAGTGTTCATTCATATATAATTATTATTATAAAAATATTATAAAATATGTATTTATATTATGATCAAAAACATTTATATATATTTATTTGTATATTATCCTTCCTAAAATATTATTATATATGTATTATTAATAACAAAAACATTATTCAAAAGTGTTCATTCATATATAATTATTATTATAAAAATATTATAAAATATGTATTTATATTATGATCAAAAACATTTATATATATTTATTTGTATATTATCCTTCCTATAATATTATTATATATGTATTATTCATAACAAAAACATCATTAAAAAGTGTTCATTCATATATAATTATTTTTATATAAAAATTATAAAATATGTATTTATATTATGATAAAAAAAACCTGTCAATATTTAATTGCATATTATCCTTACTATAATATTAATATATATGTATTATTATTATTAAAAACATTATTAAAAAGTGGTCATTCATATATAATTATAATTATAAAAATATTATAAAATATGTATTTATATTATGATCAAAAACATTTTTATATATTTATTTGTATATTATCCTTCCTATAATATTATTATATATGTATTATTCATAACAAAAACATTATTAAAAAGTGTTCATTCATATATAATTATAATTATAAAAAAACTTTAAACTATGTATTTATATAATGATAAAAAAACCTGTCAATATTTATTTGCATATTATTGTTTCTTTAATATTATTATATTTGTATTATTAATTACAAAAACATTACTAAAAAGTGTTCATTCATATATAATTATTATTATAAAAAGATTTAAAATATGTATTTATATTATGATAAAAAAACCTGTCAATATTTAATTGCATATTATCCTTCCTATAATATTAATATATATGTATTATTATTATTAAAAACATTATTAAAAAGTGTTCATTCATATATAATTATAATTATAAAAAATATTATAAAATATGTATTTATATTATGATCAAAAACATTTATATATATTTATTTGTATATTATCCTTCCTATAATATTATTATATATGTATTATTAATAACAAAAACATCATTAAAAAGTGTTCATTCATATGTAATTATTATTATAAAAATATTATAAAATATGTATTTATATTATGATCAAAAACATTTATATATATTTATTTGTATATTATCCTTCCTATAATATTATTATATATGTATTATTAATAACAAAAACATTATTAAAAAGTGTTCATTCATATATAATTATAATTATAAAAATATTATAAAATATGTATTTATATTATGATCAAAAACATTTATATATATTTATTTGTATATTATCCTTCCTATAATATTATTATATATGTATTATTAATTACAAAAACATCATTAAAAAGTGTTCATTCATATATAATTATTATTATAAAAATATTATAAAATATGTATTTATATTATGATCAAAAACATTTATATATATTTATTTGTATATTATCCTTCCTATAATATTATTATATATGTATTATTAATAACAAAAACATCATTAAAAAGTGTTCATTCATATATAATTATTTTTATATAAAAATTTTAAAATATGTATTTATATTATGATAAAAAAAACCTGTCAATATTTAATTGCATATTATCCTTACTATAATATTAATATATATGTATTATTATTATTAAAAACATTATTAAAAAGTGTTCATTCATATATAATTATAATTATAAAAATATTATAAAATATGTATTTATATTATGATCAAAAACATTTATATATATTTATTTGTATATTATCCTTCCTATAATATTATTATACATGTATTATTCATAACAAAAACATTATTAAAAAGTGTTCATTCATATATAATTATAATTATAAAAAAACTTTAAACTATGTATTTATATTATGATCAAAAAAACCTGTCAATATTTATTTGCATATTATCGTTTCTATAATATTATTATATTTGTATTATTAATTACAAAAACATTACTAAAAAGTGTTCATTCATATATAATTATTATTATAAAAAACTTTTAAATATGTATTTATATTATGATAAAAAAAACTGTGAATATTTATTTGCATATTATCCTTCCTATAATATTATTATATATGTATTATTAATTACAAAAACATCATTAAAAAGTGTTCATTCATATATAATTATTATTATAAAAATATTATAAAATATGTATTTATATTATGATCAAAACATTTATATATATTTATTTGTATATTATCCTTCCTATAATATTATTATATATGTATTATTAATAACAAAAACATCATTAAAAAGTGTTCATTCATATATAATTATTTTTATATAAAAATTATAAAATATGTATTTATATTAAGATAAAAAAAACCTGTCAATATTTAATTGCATATTATCCTTACTATAATATTAATCTGGGTTCGTAATACAGCTAAAGTGCAGGTAAGGAGTCACGCGAAGGGCCGAGGATTCGTTTGGGTCCGGTGCGGGGATGTCACTTACTTTAGTGTATACCTCACCCCCAACGAGGCTATCCGTGACTTTCGTGGAAAGATAGACCGCCTGGAAGAGAGCGTGCGCGATACCGCCGGGCACGTTGTCGTGGCGGGGGATTTCAATGCTAGGGCTGTCGAGTGGGGAATGACTCTCACTAATTCCCGGGGGAAGTACATCCTGGACTTTGCTGCCAGGGCTGGACTTGTTGTCATAAACGAGGGCAACACGCCAACTTTCCAGCGTCCCGGAATGAGGGGAACGATCCCAGACATCACGCTTGCATCTGAGTCCCTCTTGCCGAGGATACGAGCCTGGAGAGTCCTAGAGGATTATACGGCCAGTGACCACCAGTACATCATTTTTGATGTCATGGATAGTCATCAGAGACAAGCTACCGTGTCTCGGCAGGTGCCCGTTCGGTGGAACACCAAAAAGCTGGACGTGGCCAAATTCACCGAAGTCATACTACGGGGAGAGCCAGTGGTACCTGCTGCATCCGGCGTGGCTCACGCAGAGACATCAGTTACATCATTGATGAGGCTGATAGTCTCGGCCTGCGAAGAGTCAATGCCTCGCAGGATATCCCGGTGCGATAAGCGACCTGTGTACTGGTGGACAACCGAGATCGCAGAACTACGACGGGCAGCATTGAGAGCCAGACGTCTTGCTACCAGGGCTAGAGAACCTGAAGATAGACGTCTTAAGTCTGACGCTTACAAGGTGGCAAGGAAGTCTCTTCGCCGGGCCATTAACCGGAGCAAACGCAGTTGCTGGGAGAAATTAAGGGACGATGTCGATTCCGATCCGTGGGGCCTTGGTTACAAGATAGTAACCAAGAAGCTTGGCACCCGCTCTCCACCTTCCGTTATGGACGGGGCCTCTATGGAGAGGATCGTAAAGTCCCTTTTCCCGACTCACACACTGCGTCCATTGCGGGAGTTCGGAAGGGTGGACGACGTACCGCTTTTCAGTCTCGAGGAGTTGGAGGCGGCCGTTCTGTCCCTGAAGAACAACAAGGCTCCTGGACCGGATGGGGTACCTGGTGAGGCCCTGAAGAAAGTCTTTTCAATAAACCCACAAATCCTTTTGAGCACGTACAATGCCTGTCTGGCCGAGGGGAAGTTTCCCTTCTGCTGGAAAACAGCTAGGCTTGTGCTCGTGGGGAAGGGAAAAGGAAACCCAGACCTACCCTCCTCTTACAGACCTCTCTGTATGTTGGACACTGCTGGGAAAGTCTTGGAAAAGTTGATCCGTTCCCGACTGAATTCAGCCGTGGTTGCTGCAGGGAATCTATCCCCTCGTCAGTACGGTTTCAGGAAGGGACGGTCAACGGTTGACGCTATTGAGGAGGTAAAGCGAGCCGTAATGAGAGCTGAGGAGTTTAACAACTATTCTCGTCGGGTTGTGCTGCTTGTAACACTTGATGTGCGAAACGCATTTAATTCCGCGAGGTGGTGCGATATGCTCGACGCACTGGAGAACACTTTCCACGTCCCGGCATACCTCATGCGCATGATAGAGGACTACCTCCGGTACCGCCTCATCATTTACGACACTACAGAAGGCTCCAGGACGATGGATGTAACTTCTGGTGCTGCTCAAGGATCCATACTGGGCCCGGACCTCTGGAACGTCGCCTACGACAGCCTCTTGAGATCCGAGATGCCTGAGGAAACCGTCCTAGTTGGGTATGCAGATGACGTTGCGGCTTTAATAGCTGCACGTAGCATTGAGCTTGCCCAGCTGAAACTAAATCGAGTCATGCGAACCATTAACGCATGGATGGCAGAACATGGTCTCTCGCTCGCTCTGAGCAAAACTGAGATTGTCATTCTGACTAAAAAGAGGATTGACACCATCGTGCCTTTGATGGTGGGGAACGTTGAAGTCCAAACCACTCGTGCCGCAAAGTACCTTGGGGTCATGGTGGACAGCAAGCTCAGCTGGCGAGACCAGATCACCCGTACGGCGGACAAGGCCGCTAAAATGGTTTCTTCCCTTAGTCGGTTAATGGCCAATGTCGGAGGTCCACGGTCCAGCCGCAGAAGGCTGTTGATGTCTGCGGTCCAGTCAGTGCTCCTGTACGGTGCGGAGGTCTGGGCAGACGCTCTCAATAAGGAGGTATATAGGATGCGGCTCGCCCGAGTGCAGCGTCAGGCAGCACTAAGGGTAGCATCTGCCTATCGAACAGTGTCCGAACCCGCCGTCCTGGTGGTTGCTGGAGTCATCCCCGTCAAACTTTTGGCGGCGGAGAGGAAGGCAATTTATCAGCGCCGTGGGGAGGACCAGGCAAGTATTGAGGAACGCACCCGGACCTTCCAGCTGTGGCAGGAGAGCTGGGAACAGGAGACAAGGGGGCTCTGGACCAGGCGACTGATACAACAGGTCCAACCTTGGGTTAATCGGCGGTGCGGAGAGGTGAACTTCTACCTCACCCAATTTCTGACGGGTCACGGCTTTTTCCGGTCGTACTTGTTCAGGATGGGCAAAGCCGTGTCACCCGATTGCATATACTGCCCAGGCATTCCCGATGACGTGGAACACACTTTCTTCCACTGCCAGCATTGGGAAAGGCCCCGCCTAGAGGCTCAACAGTTCGTAGGACTGCTGTCGGTGGACACGGTCATACCGATGATGATGGAGGGTGAGGACAATTGGACCTGTGTGTCACTTTACATCCAGGGTGTTCTCCGCGCCAAGAAGCTTGACCTCGACCGGGATGCGGTGTAGGTCAAAAAATAAATAATGCCAGAAACGGTGCGAGCCCTGTGGGCTTAGGTCACATGTTGGCCTGACTTGAAGTAATGTGACAAACAATTCCAGGTCTGTGTCCAACAGAGTAGAGGGGGTTTTTTAGTGAGTAGTCTGTGATAAACTCAGGAGTCTCACACTACAGGCTGGCTACCTGTGTGCGTAAAAGCATTTTCCCTCCTCACCCTAAAAAAAAAAAAAAAAAAAAAACTATAATATTAATATATATGTATTATTATTATTAAAAACATTATTAAAAAGTGTTCATTCATATATAATTATAAATATAAAAATATTATAAAATATGTATTTATATTATGATCAAAAACATTTTTATATATTTATTTGTATATTATCCTTCCTATAATATTATTATATATGTATTATTCATAACAAAAACATTATTAAAAAGTGTTCATTCATATATAATTATAATTATAAAAAAACTTTAAACTATGTATTTATATTATGATAAAAAAAACCTGTCAATATTTATTTTCATATTATCGTTTCTATAATATTATTATATTTGTATTATTAATTACAAAAACATTACTAAAAAGTGTTCATTCATATATAATTATTATTATAAAAAACTTTTAAATATGTATTTATATTATGATAAAAAAAAACTGTGAATATTTATTTGCATATTATCCTTTCCTATAATATTATTATATATGTATTATTAATTACAAAAACATCATTAAAAAGTGTTCATTCATATATAATTATTATTATAAAAATATTATAAAATATGTATTTATATTATGATCAAAAACATTTATATACCTATATTTATTTGTATATTATCCTTCCTATAATATTATTATATATGTATTATTAATAACAAAAACATTATTAAAAAGTGTTCATTCATATATAATTATTATTATAAAAATATTATAAAATATGTATTTATATTATGATCAAAAACATTTATATATATTTATTTGTATATTATCCTTCCTATAATATTATTATATATGTATTATTCATAACAAAAACATTATTAAAAAGTGTTCATTCATATATTATTATTATTATAAAAATATTATAAAATATGTATTTATATTATGATCAAAAACATTTATATATTTATTTGCATATTATCCTTCCTATAATATTATTATATATGTATTATTCATAACAAAAACATTATTAAAAAGTGTTCATTCATATATAATTATAATTATAAAAAAACTTTAAACTATGTATTTATATTATGATCAAAAAAACCTGTCAATATTTATTTGCATATTATCGTTTCTATAATATTATTATATTTGTATTATTAATTACAAAAACATTACTAAAAAGTGTTCATTCATATATTATTATTATTATAAAAAACTTTAAAATATGTATTTATATTATGATAAAAAAACCTGTGAATATTTATTTGCATATTATCCTTCCTATAATATTATTATATATGTATTATTAATAACAAAAACATTATTCAAAAGTGTTCATTCATATATAATTATTATTATAAAAATATTATAAAATATGTATTTATATTATGATCAAAAACATTTATATATATTTATTTGTATATTATCCTTCCTATAATATTATTATATATGTATTATTCATAACAAAAACATTATTAAAAGGTGTTCATTCATATATAATTATAATTATAAAAAAACTTTAAACTATGTATTTATATTATGATCAAAAAAACCTGTCAATATTTATTTTCATATTATCGTTTCTATAATATTATTATATTTGTATTATTAATTACAAAAACATTACTAAAAAGTGTTCATTCATATATAATTATTATTATAAAAAACTTTTAAATATGTATTTATATTATGATAAAAAAAACCTGTGAATATTTATTTGCATATTATCCTTCCTATAATATTATTATATATGTATTATTAATAACAAAAACATTATTAAAAAGTGTTCATTCATATATAATTATTATTATAAAAATATTATAAAATATGTTTTTATATTATGATCAAAAACATTTATATATATTTATTTGTATATTATCCTTCCTATAATATTATTATATATGTATTATTCATAACAAAAACATTATTAAAAAGTGTTCATTCATATATTATTATAATTATAAAAATATTATAAAATATGTATTTATATTATGATCAAAAACATTTATATATATTTATTTGTATATTATCCTTCCTATAATATTATTATATATGTATTATTCATAACAAAAACATTATTAAAAAGTGTTCATTCATATATTATTATTATTATAAAAATATTATAAAATATGTATTTATATTATGATCAAAAACATTTATATATATTTATTTGTATATTATCCTTCCTATAATATTATTATATATGTATTATTCATAACAAAAACATTATTAAAAAGTGTTCATTCATATATAATTATAATTATAAAAAAACTTTAAACTATGTATTTATATTATGATCATAAAAACCTGTCAATATTTATTTGCATATTATCGTTTCTATAATATTATTATATTTGTATTATTAATTACAAAAACATTACTAAAAAGTGTTCATTCATATATAATTATTATTATAAAAATATTATAAAATATGTATTTATATTATGATCAAAAACATTTATATATATTTATTTGTATATTATCCTTCCTATAATATTAGTATATATGTATTATTAATAACAAAAACATTATTCAAAAGTGTTCATTCATATATAATTATTATTATAAAAATATTATAAAATATGTATTTATATTATGATCAAAAACATTTATATATATTTATTTGTATATTATCCTTCCTATAATATTATTATATATGTATTATTCATAACAAAAACATTATTAAAAAGTGTTCATTCATATATAATTATAATTATAAAAAAACTTTAAACTATGTATTTATATTATGATCAAAAAAACCTGTCAATATTTATTTTCATATTATCGTTTCTATAATATTATTATATTTGTATTATTAATTACAAAAACATTACTAAAAAGTGTTCATTCATATATAATTATTATTATAAAAAACTTTAAAATATGTATTTATATTATGATAAAAAAAACCTGTGAATATTTATTTGCATATTATCCTTCCTATAATATTATTATATATGTATTATTAATAACAAAAACATTATTAAAAAGTGTTCATTCATATATAATTATTATTATAAAAATATTATAAAATATGTTTTTATATTATGATCAAAAACATTTATATATATTTATTTGTATATTATCCTTCCTATAATATTATTATATATGTATTATTCATAACAAAAACATTATTAAAAAGTGTTCATTCATATATTATTATAATTATAAAAATATTATAAAATATGTATTTATATTATGATCAAAAACATTTATATATATTTATTTGTATATTATCCTTCCTATAATATTATTATATATGTATTATTCATAACAAAAACATTATTAAAAAGTGTTTATTCATATATTATTATTATTATAAAAATATTATAAAATATGTATTTATATTATGATCAAAAACATTTATATATATTTATTTGTATATTATCCTTCCTATAATATTATTATATATGTATTATTCATAACAAAAACATTATTAAAAAGTGTTCATTCATATATAATTATAATTATAAAAAAACTTTAAACTATGTATTTATATTATGATCATAAAAACCTGTCAATATTTATTTGCATATTATCGTTTCTATAATATTATTATATTTGTATTATTAATTACAAAAACATTACTAAAAAGTGTTCATTCATATATTATTATTATTATAAAAAACTTTAAAATATGTATTTATATTATGATAAAAAAACCTGTGAATATTTATTTGCATATTATCCTTCCTATAATATTATTATATATGTATTATTAATAACAAAAACATTATTAAAAAGTGTTCATTCATATATAATTATTATTATAAAAATATTACAAAATATGTATTTATATTATGATCAAAAACTTTTATATATATTTATTTGTATATTATCCTTCCTATAATATTAGTATATATGTATTATTAATAACAAAAACATTATTCAAAAGTGTTCATTCATATATAATTATTATTATAAAAATATTATAAAATATGTATTTATATTATGATCAAAAACATTTATATATATTTATTTGTATATTATCCTTCCTATAATATTATTATATATGTATTATTCATAACAAAAACATTATTAAAAAGTGTTCATTCATATATAATTATAATTATAAAAAAACTTTAAACTATGTATTTATATTATGATCAAAAAAACCTGTCAATATTTATTTGCATATTATCGTTTCTATAATATTATTATATTTGTATTATTAATTACAAAAACATTACTAAAAAGTGTTCATTCATATATTATTATTATTATAAAAAACTTTAAAATATGTATTTATATTATGATAAAAAAACCTGTGAATATTTATTTGCATATTATCCTTCCTATAATATTATTATATATGTATTATTAATAACAAAAACATTATTAAAAAGTGTTCATTCATATATAATTATTATTATAAAAATATTATAAAATATGTATTTATATTATGATCAAAAACTTTTATATATATTTATTTGTATATTATCCTTCCTATAATATTAGTATATATGTATTATTAATAACAAAAACATTATTCAAAAGTGTTCATTCATATATAATTATTATTATAAAAATATTATAAAATATGTATTTATATTATGATCAAAAACATTTATATATATTTATTTGTATATTATCCTTCCTATAATATTATTATATATGTATTATTCATAACAAAAACATTATTAAAAAGTGTTCGTTCATATATAATTATAATTATAAAAAAACTTTAAACTATGTAATTATATTATGATCAAAAAAACTGTCAATATTTATTTTCATATTATCGTTTCTAAAATATTATTATATTTGTATTATTAATTACAAAAACATTACTAAAAAGTGTTCATTCATATATAATTATTATTATAAAAAACTTTAAAATATGTATTTATATTATGATAAAAAAAACCTGTGAATATTTATTTGCATATTATCCTTCCTATAATATTATTATATATGTATTATTAATAACAAAAACATTATTAAAAAGTGTTCATTCATATATAATTATTATTATAAAAATATTATAAAATATGTTTTTATATTATGATCAAAAACATTTATATATATTTATTTCTATATTATCCTTCCTATAATATTATTATATATGTATTATTCATAACAAAAACATTATTAAAAAGTGTTCATTCATATATTATTATAATTATAAAAATATTATAAAATATGTATTTATATTATGATCAAAAACATTTATATATATTTATTTGTATATTATCCTTCCTATAATATTATTATATATGTATTATTCATAACAAAAACATTATTAAAAAGTGTTCATTCATATATAATTATAATTATAAAAAAACTTTAAACTATGTATTTATATTATGATCAAAAAAACCTGTCAATATTTATTTGCATATTATCGTTTCTATAATATTATTATATTTGTATTATTAATTACAAAAACATTACTAAAAAGTGTTCATTCATATATATTTATTATTATAAAAAAACTTTAAACTATGTATTTATATTATGATCATAAAAACCTGTCAATATTTATTTGCATATTATCGTTTCTATAATATTATTATATTTGTATTATTAATTACAAAAACATTACTAAAAAGTGTTCATTCATATATTATTATTATTATAAAAAACTTTAAAATATGTATTTATATTATGATAAAAAAACCTGTGAATATTTATTTGCATATTATCCTTCCTATAATATTATTATATATGTATTATTAATAACAAAAACATTATTAAAAAGTGTTCATTCATATATAATTATTATTATAAAAATATTATAAAATATGTATTTATATTATGATCAAAAACATTTATATATATTTATTTGTATATTATCCTTCCTATAATATTATTATATATGTATTATTAATAACAAAAACATTATTCAAAAGTGTTCATTCATATATAATTATTATTATAAAAATATTATAAAATATGTATTTATATTATGATCAAAAACATTTATATATATTTATTTGTATATTATCCTTCCTATAATATTATTATATATGTATTATTAATAACAAAAACATCATTAAAAAGTGTTCATTCATATATAATTATTTTTATATAAAGATTATAAAATATGTATTTATATGATGATAAAAAAACCTGTCAATATTTAATTGCATATTATCCTTACTATAATATTAATATATATGTATTATTATTATTAAAAACATTATTAAAAAGTGTTCATTCATATATAATTATAATTATAAAAATATTATAAAATATGTATTTATATTATGATCAAAAACATTTTTATATATTTATTTGTATATTATCCTTCCTATAATATTATTATATATGTATTATTCATAACAAAAACATTATTAAAAAGTGTTCATTCATATATAATTATAATTATAAAAAAACTTTAAACTATGTATTTATATTATGATCAAAAAAACTTGTCAATATTTATTTGCATATTATTGTTTCTATAAAATTATTATATTTGTATTATTAATTACAAAAACATTACTAAAAAGTGTTCATTCATATATAATTATTATTATAAAAAACTTTAAAATATGTATTTATATTATGATAAAAAAAACCTGTCAATATTTAATTGCATATTATCCTTCCTATAATATTAATATATATGTATTATTATTATTAAAAACATTATTAAAAAATGTTCATTCATATATAATTATAATTATAAAAATATTATAAAATATGTATTTATATTATGATCAAAAACATTTATATATATTTATTTGTATATTATCCTTCCTATAATATTATTATATATGTATTATTAATAACAAAAACATTATTCAAAAGTGTTCATTCATATATAATTATTATTATAAAAATATTATAAAATATGTATTTATATTATGATCAAAAACATTTATATATATTTATTTGTATATTATCCTTCCTATAATATTATTATATATGTATTATTAATAACAAAAACATCATTAAAAAGTGTTCATTCATATATAATTATTTTTATATAAAAATTTTAAAATATGTATTTATATTATGATAAAAAAACCTGTCAATATTTAATTGCATATTATCCTTACTATAATATTAATATATATGTATTATTATTATTAAAAACATTATTAAAAAGTGTTCATTCATGTATAATAATAATTATAAAAATATTATAAAATATGTATTTATATTATGATCAAAAACATTTATATATATTTATTTGTATATTATCCTTCCTATAATATTATTATATATGTATTATTAATAACAAAAACATTATTCAAAAGTGTTCATTCATATATAATTATTATTATAAAAATATTATAAAATATGTATTTATATTATGATAAAAAACATTTATATATATTTATTTGTATATTATCCTTCCTATAATATTATTATATATGTATTATTAATAACAAAAACATCATTAAAAAGTGTTCATTCATATATAATTATTTTTATATAAAAATTTTAAAATATGTATTTATATTATGATAAAAAAAACCTGTCAATATTTAATTGCATATTATCCTTACTATAATATTAATATATATGTATTATTATTATTAAAAACATTATTAAAAAGTGTTCATTCATATATAATTATAATTATAAAAATATTATAAAATATGTATTTATATTATGATCAAAAACATTTATATATATTTATTTGTATATTATCCTTCCTATTATATTATTATACATGTATTATTCATAACAAAAACATTATTAAAAAGTGTTCATTCATATATAATTATAATTATAAAAAAACTTTAAACTATGTATTTATATTATGATCAAAAAAACCTGTCAATATTTATTTGCATATTATCGTTTCTATAATATTATTATATTTGTATTATTAATTACAAAAACATTACTAAAAAGTGTTCATTCATATATAATTATTATTATAAAAAAACTTTAAACTATGTATTTATATTATGATCAAAAAAACCTGTCAATATTTATTTGCATATTATCGTTTATATAATATTATTATATTTGTATTATTAATTACAAAAACATTACTAAAAAGTGTTCATTCATATATTATTATTATTAAAAAAAAAACTTTAAAATATGTATTTATATTACGATAAAAAAACCTGTGAATATTTATTTGCATATTATCCTTCCTATAATATTATTATATATGTATTATTAATAACAAAAACATTATTAAAAAGTGTTCATTCATATATAATTATTATTATAAAAATATTATAAAATATGTATTTATATTATGATCAAAAACATTTATATATATTTATTTGTATATTATCCTTCCTAAAATATTATTATATATGTATTATTAATAACAAAAACATTATTCAAAAGTGTTCATTCATATATAATTATTATTATAAAAATATTATAAAATATGTATTTATATTATGATCAAAAACATTTATATATATTTATTTGTATATTATCCTTCCTATAATATTATTATATATGTATTATTCATAACAAAAACATCATTATAAAGTGTTCATTCATATATAATTATTTTTATATAAAAATTATAAAATATGTATTTATATTATGATAAAAAAAACCTGTCAATATTTAATTGCATATTATCCTTACTATAATATTAATATATATGTATTATTATTATTAAAAACATTATTAAAAAGTGG
This sequence comes from Macrosteles quadrilineatus, assembly GCF_028750875.1. Classification (NCBI taxonomy): domain Eukaryota; kingdom Metazoa; phylum Arthropoda; class Insecta; order Hemiptera; family Cicadellidae; genus Macrosteles; species Macrosteles quadrilineatus. The sequence goes on along the minus strand of NW_026543051.1, from coordinate 24,054 downwards.
TCATTCATATATAATTATAATTATAAAAATATTATAAAATATGTATTTATATTATGATCAAAAACATTTTTATATATTTATTTGTATATTATCCTTCCTATAATATTATTATATATGTATTATTCATAACAAAAACATTATTAAAAAGTGTTCATTCATATATAATTATAATTATAAAAAAACTTTAAACTATGTATTTATATTATGATAAAAAAATCCTGTCAATATTTATTTGCATATTATTGTTTCTTTAATATTATTATATTTGTATTATTAATTACAAAAACATTACTAAAAGTGTTCATTCATATATAATTATTATTATAAAAAGATTTAAAATATGTATTTATATTATGATAAAAAAAACCTGTCAATATTTAATTGCATATTATCCTTCCTATAATATTAATATATATGTATTATTATTATTAAAAACATTATTAAAAAGTGTTCATTCATATATAATTATAATTATAAAAAATATTATAAAATATGTATTTATATTATGATCAAAAACATTTATATATATTTATTTGTATATTATCCTTCCTATAATATTATTATATATGTATTATTAATAACAAAAACATCATTAAAAAGTGTTCATTCATAAGTAATTATTATTATAAAAATATTATAAAATATGTATTTATATTATGATCAAAAACATTTATATATATTTATTTGTATATTATCCTTCCTATAATATTATTATATATGTATTATTAATAACAAAAACATTATTAAAAAGTGTTCATTCATATATAATTATAATTATAAAAATATTATAAAATATGTATTTATATTATGATCAAAAACATTTATATATATTTATTTGTATATTATCCTTCCTATAATATTATTATATATGTATTATTAATAACAAAAACATTATTAAAAAGTGTTCATTCATATATAATTATTATTATAAAAATATTATAAAATATGTTTTTATATTATGATCAAAAACATTTATATATATTTATTTGTATATTATCCTTCCTATAATATTATTATATATGTATTATTAATAACAAAAACATTATTAAAAAGTGTTCATTCATATATTATTATTATTATAAAAATATTATAAAATATGTATTTATATTATGATCAAAAACATTTATATATATTTATTTGTATATTATCCTTTCTATAATATTATTATAAATGTATTATTCATAACAAAAACATTATTAAAAAGTGTTCATTCATATATAATTATAATTATAAAAAAACTTTAAACTATGTATTTATATTATGATCAAAAAACCTGTCAATATTTATTTGCATATTATCGTTTCTATAATATTATTATATTTGTATTATTAATTACAAAAACATTACTAAAAAGTGTTCATTCATATATAATTATTATTATAAAAAAACTTTAAACTATGTATTTATATTATGTTCAAAAAAACCTGTCAATATCTATTTGCATATTATCGTTTCTATAATATTATTATATTTGTATTATTAATTACAAAAACATTACTAAAAAGTGTTCATTTATATATAATTATTATTATAAAAATATTATAAAATATGTATTTATATTATGATCAAAAACCTTTATATATATTTGTTTGTATATTATCCTTCCTATAATATTATTATATATGTATTATTAATAACAAAAACATTATTCAAAAGTGTTCATTCATATAAAATTATTATTATAAAAATATTATAAAATATGTATTTATATTATGATCAAAAACATTTATATATATTTATTTGTATATTATCATTCCTATAATATTATTATATATGTATTATTAATAACAAAAACATCATTAAAAAGTGTTCATTCATATATAATTATTTTTATATAAAAATTTTAAAATATGTATTTATATTATGATAAAAAAAACCTGTCAATATTTAATTGCATATTATCCTTACTATAATATTAATATATATGTATTATTATTATTAAAAACATTATTAAAAAGTGTTCATTCATATATAATTATAATTATAAAAATATTATAAAATATGTATTTATATTATGATCAAAAACATTTATATATATTTATTTGTATATTATCCTTCCTATAATATTAGTATATATGTATTATTAATAACAAAAACATTATTCAAAAGTGTTCATTCATATATAATTATTATTATAAAAATATTATAAAATATGTATTTATATTATGATCAAAAACATTTATATATATTTATTTGTATATTATCCTTCCTATAATATTATTATATATGTATTATTCATAACAAAAACATTATTAAAAAGTGTTCATTCATATATAATTATAATTATAAAAAAACTTTAAACTATGTATTTATATTATGATCAAAAAAACTTGTCAATATTTATTTGCATATTATTGTTTCTATAATATTATTATATTTGTATTATTAATTACAAAAACATTACTAAAAAGTGTTCATTCATATATAATTATTATTATAAAAAACTTTAATATATGTATTTATATTATGATAAAAAAAACCTGTCAATATTTAATTGCATATTATCCTTCCTATAATATTAATATATATGTATTATTATTATTAAAAACATTATTAAAAAGTGTTCATTCATATATAATTATAATTATAAAAATATTATAAAATATGTATTTATATTATGATCAAAAAACCTGTCAATATTTATTTGCATATTATCGTTTCTATAATATTATTATATTTGTATTATTAATTACAAAAACATTACTAAAAAGTGTTCATTCATATATAATTATTATTATAAAAAAACTTTAAACTATGTATTTATATTATGTTCAAAAAAACCTGTCAATATCTATTTGCATATTATCGTTTCTATAATATTATTATATTTGTATTATTAATTACAAAAACATTACTAAAAAGTGTTCATTCATATATAATTATTATTATAAAAATATTATAAAATATGTATTTATATTATGATCAAAAACATTTATATATATTTATTTGTATATTATCCTTCCTATAATATTATTATATATGTATTATTAATAACAAAAACATCATTAAAAAGTGTTCATTCATATATAATTATTTTTATATAAAAATTTTAAAATATGTATTTATATTATGATAAAAAAAACCTGTCAATATTTAATTGCATATTATCCTTACTATAATATTAATATATATGTATTATTATTATTAAAAACATTATTAAAAAGTGTTCATTCATATATAATTATAATTATAAAAATATTATAAAATATGTATTTATATTATGATCAAAAACATTTATATATATTTATTTGTATATTATCCTTCCTATAATATCATTATATATGTATTATTAATAACAAAAACATTATTAAAAAGTGTTCATTCATATATAATTATAATTATAAAAATATTATAAAATATGTATTTATATTATGATCAAAAACATTTATATATATTTATTTGTATATTATCCTTCCTATAATATTATTATACATGTATTATTCATAACAAAAACATTATTAAAAAGTGTTCATTCATATATAATTATAATTATAAAAAAACTTTAAACTATGTATTTATATTATGATCAAAAAAACCTGTCAATATTTATTTGCATATTATCGTTTCTATAATATTATTATATTTGTATTATTAATTACAAAAACATTACTAAAAAGTGTTCATTCATATATAATTATTATTATAAAAAAACTTTAAACTATGTATTTATATTATGATCAAAAAAACCTGTCAATATTTATTTGCATATTATCGTTTCTATAATATTATTATATTTGTATTATTAATTACAAAAACATTACTAAAAAGTGTTCATTCATATATTATTATTATTATAAAAATATTATAAAATATGTATTTATATTATGATCAAAAACATTTATATATATTTATTTGTATATTATCCTTCCTAAAATATTATTATATATGTATTATTAATAACAAAAACATTATTCAAAAGTGTTCATTCATATATAATTATTATTATAAAAATATTATAAAATATGTATTTATATTATGATCAAAAACATTTATATATATTTATTTGTATATTATCCTTCCTATAATATTATTATATATGTATTATTCATAACAAAAACATCATTAAAAAGTGTTCATTCATATATAATTATTTTTATATAAAAATTATAAAATATGTATTTATATTATGATAAAAAAAACCTGTCAATATTTAATTGCATATTATCCTTACTATAATATTAATATATATGTATTATTATTATTAAAAACATTATTAAAAAGTGGTCATTCATATATAATTATAATTATAAAAATATTATAAAATATGTATTTATATTATGATCAAAAACATTTTTATATATTTATTTGTATATTATCCTTCCTATAATATTATTATATATGTATTATTCATAACAAAAACATTATTAAAAAGTGTTCATTCATATATAATTATAATTATAAAAAAACTTTAAACTATGTATTTATATTATGATAAAAAAACCTGTCAATATTTATTTGCATATTATTGTTTCTTTAATATTATTATATTTGTATTATTAATTACAAAAACATTACTAAAAAGTGTTCATTCATATATAATTATTATTATAAAAAGATTTAAAATATGTATTTATATTATGATAAAAAAACCTGTCAATATTTAATTGCATATTATCCTTCCTATAATATTAATATATATGTATTATTATTATTAAAAACATTATTAAAAAGTGTTCATTCATATATAATTATAATTATAAAAAATATTATAAAATATGTATTTATATTATGATCAAAAACATTTATATATATTTATTTGTATATTATCCTTCCTATAATATTATTATATATGTATTATTAATAACAAAAACATCATTAAAAAGTGTTCATTCATATGTAATTATTATTATAAAAATATTATAAAATATGTATTTATATTATGATCAAAAACATTTATATATATTTATTTGTATATTATCCTTCCTATAATATTATTATATATGTATTATTAATAACAAAAACATTATTAAAAAGTGTTCATTCATATATAATTATAATTATAAAAATATTATAAAATATGTATTTATATTATGATCAAAAACATTTATATATATTTATTTGTATATTATCCTTCCTATAATATTATTATATATGTATTATTAATTACAAAAACATCATTAAAAAGTGTTCATTCATATATAATTATTATTATAAAAATATTATAAAATATGTATTTATATTATGATCAAAAACATTTATATATATTTATTTGTATATTATCCTTCCTATAATATTATTATATATGTATTATTAATAACAAAAACATCATTAAAAAGTGTTCATTCATATATAATTATTTTTATATAAAAATTTTAAAATATGTATTTATATTATGATAAAAAAACCTGTCAATATTTAATTGCATATTATCCTTACTATAATATTAATATATATGTATTATTATTATTAAAAACATTATTAAAAAGTGTTCATTCATATATAATTATAATTATAAAAATATTATAAAATATGTATTTATATTATGATCAAAAACATTTATATATATTTATTTGTATATTATCCTTCCTATAATATTATTATACATGTATTATTCATAACAAAAACATTATTAAAAAGTGTTCATTCATATATAATTATAATTATAAAAAAACTTTAAACTATGTATTTATATTATGATCAAAAAAACCTGTCAATATTTATTTGCATATTATCGTTTCTATAATATTATTATATTTGTATTATTAATTACAAAAACATTACTAAAAAGTGTTCATTCATATATAATTATTATTATAAAAAAACTTTAAACTATGTATTTATATTATGATCAAAAAAACCTGTCAATATTTATTTGCATATTATCGTTTCTATAATATTATTATATTTGTATTATTAATTACAAAAACATTACTAAAAAGTGTTCATTCATATATTATTATTATTAAAAAAAAAAACTTTAAAATATGTATTTATATTATGATAAAAAAACCTGTGAATATTTATTTGCATATTATCCTTCCTATAATATTATTATATATGTATTATTAATAACAAAAACATTATTAAAAAGTGTTCATTCATATATAATTATTATTATAAAAATATTATAAAATATGTATTTATATTATGATCAAAAACATTTATATATATTTATTTGTATATTATCCTTCCTAAAATATTATTATATATGTATTATTAATAACAAAAACATTATTCAAAAGTGTTCATTCATATATAATTATTATTATAAAAATATTATAAAATATGTATTTATATTATGATCAAAAACATTTATATATATTTATTTGTATATTATCCTTCCTATAATATTATTATATATGTATTATTCATAACAAAAACATCATTAAAAAGTGTTCATTCATATATAATTATTTTTATATAAAAATTATAAAATATGTATTTATATTATGATAAAAAAAACCTGTCAATATTTAATTGCATATTATCCTTACTATAATATTAATATATATGTATTATTATTATTAAAAACATTATTAAAAAGTGGTCATTCATATATAATTATAATTATAAAAATATTATAAAATATGTATTTATATTATGATCAAAAACATTTTTATATATTTATTTGTATATTATCCTTCCTATAATATTATTATATATGTATTATTCATAACAAAAACATTATTAAAAAGTGTTCATTCATATATAATTATAATTATAAAAAAACTTTAAACTATGTATTTATATTATGATAAAAAAAACCTGTCAATATTTATTTGCATATTATTGTTTCTTTAATATTATTATATTTGTATTATTAATTACAAAAACATTACTAAAAAGTGTTCATTCATATATAATTATTATTATAAAAAGATTTAAAATATGTATTTATATTATGATAAAAAAAACCTGTCATTATTTAATTGCATATTATCCTTCCTATAATATTAATATATATGTATTATTATTATTAAAAACATTATTAAAAAGTGTTCATTCATATATAATTATAATTATAAAAAATATTATAAAATATGTATTTATATTATGATCAAAAACATTTATATATATTTATTTGTATATTATCCTTCCTATAATATTATTATATATGTATTATTAATAACAAAAACATCATTAAAAAGTGTTTATTCATATGTAATTATTATTATAAAAATATTATAAAATATGTATTTATATTATGATCAAAAACATTTATATATATTTATTTGTATATTATCCTTCCTATAATATTATTATATATGTATTATTAATAACAAAAACATTATTAAAAAGTGTTCATTCATATATAATTATAATTATAAAAATATTATAAAATATGTATTTATATTATGATCAAAAACATTTATATATATTTATTTGTATATTATCCTTCCTATAATATTATTATATATGTATTATTAATAACAAAAACATTATTAAAAAGTGTTCATTCATATATAATTATTATTATAAAAATATTATAAAATATGTTTTTATATTATGATCAAAAACATTTATATATATTTATTTGTATATTATCCTTCCTATAATATTATTATATATGTATTTTTAATAACAAAAACATTATTAAAAAGTGTTCATTCATATATTATTATTATTATAAAAATATTATAAAATATGTATTTATATAATTATAAAAATATTATAAAATATGTATTTATATTATGATCAAAAACATTTTTATATATTTATTTGTATATTATCCTTCCTATAATATTATTATATATGTATTATTCATAACAAAAACATTATTAAAAAGTGTTCATTCATATATAATTATAATTATAAAAAAACTTTAAACTATGTATTTATATTATGATCAAAAAAACCTGTCAATATTTATTTTCATATTATCGTTTCTATAATATTATTATATTTGTATTATTAATTACAAAAACATTACTAAAAAGTGTTCATTCATATATAATTATTATTATAAAAAACTTTTAAATATGTATTTATATTATGATAAAAAAAACTGTGAATATTTATTTGCATATTATCCTTCCTATAATATTATTATATATGTATTATTAATTACAAAAACATCATTAAAAAGTGTTCATTCATATATAATTATTATTATAAAAATATTATAAAATATGTATTTATATTATGATCAAAAACATTTATATACCTATATTTATTTGTATATTATCCTTCCTATAATATTATTATATATGTATTATTAATAACAAAAACATTATTAAAAAGTGTTCATTCATATATAATTATTATTATAAAAATATTATAAAATATGTATTTATATTATGATCAAAAACATTTATATATATTTATTTGTATATTATCCTTCCTATAATATTATTATATATGTATTATTCATAACAAAAACATTACTAAAAAGTGTTCATTCATATATTATTATTATTATAAAAATATTATAAAATATGTATTTATATTATAATCAAAAACATTTATATATATTTATTTGTATATTATCCTTCCTATAATATTATTATATATGTATTATTCATAACAAAAACATTATTAAAAAGTGTTCATTCATATATAATTATAATTATAAGAAAAACTTTAAACTATGTATTTATATTATGATCAAAAAAACCTGTCAATATTTATTTGCATATTATCGTTTCTATAATATTATTATATTTGTATTATTAATTACAAAAACATTACTAAAAAGTGTTCATTCATATATTATTATTATTATAAAAAACTTTAAAATATGTATTTATATTATGATAAAAAAACCTGTGAATATTTATTTGCATATTATCCTTCCTACAATATTATTATATATGTATTATTCATAACAAAAACATTATTAAAAAGTGTTCATTCATATATAATTATAATTATAAAAAAACTTTAAACTATGTATTTATATTATGATCAAAAAAACCTGTCAATATTTATTTTCATATTATCGTTTCTATAATATTATTATATTTGTATTATTAATAATTACAAAAACATTACTAAAAAGTGTTCATTCATATATAATTATTATTATAAAAAACTTTAATATATGTATTTATATTATGATAAAAAAAACCTGTGAATATTTATTTGCATATTATCCTTCCTATAATATTATTATATATGTATTATTAATAACAAAAACATTATTAAAAAGTGTTCATTCATATATAATTATTATTATAAAAATATTATAAAATATGTTTTTATATTATGATCAAAAACATTTATATATATTTATTTGTATATTATCCTTCCTATAATATTATTATATATGTATTATTCATAACAAAAACATTATTAAAAAGTGTTCATTCATATATTATTATTATTATAAAAATATTATAAAATATGTATTTATATTATGATCAAAAACATTTATATATATTTATTTGTATATTATCCTTCCTATAATATTATTATATATGTATTATTCATAACAAAAACATTATTAAAAAGTGTTCATTCATATATAATTATAATTATAAAAAAACTTTAAACTATGTATTTATATTATGATCAAAAAAACCTGTCAATATTTATTTGCATATTATCGTTTCTATAATATTATTATATTTGTATTATTAATTACAAAAACATTACTAAAAAGTGTTCATTCATATATAATTATTATTATAAAAAAACTTTAATCTATGTATTTATATTATGATCAAAAAAACCTGTCAATATTTATTTGCATATTATCGTTTCTATAATATTATTATATTTGTATTATTATTTACAAAAACATTACTAAAAAGTGTTCATTCATATATAATTATTATTATAAAAAACTTTTAAATATGTATTTATATTATGATAAAAAAAACTGTGAATATTTATTTGCATATTATCCTTCCTATAATATTATTATATATGTATTATTAATTACAAAAACATCATTAAAAAGTGTTCATTCATATATAATTATTATTATAAAAATATTATAAAATATGTATTTATATTATGATCAAAAACATTTATATACCTATATTTATTTGTATATTATCCTTCCTATAATATTATTATATATGTATTATTAATAACAAAAACATTATTAAAAAGTGTTCATTCATATATAATTATTATTATAAAAATATTATAAAATATGTATTTATATTATGATCAAAAACATTTATATATATTTATTTGTATATTATCCTTCCTATAATATTATTATATATGTATTATTCATAACAAAAACATTACTAAAAAGTGTTCATTCATATATTATTATTATTATAAAAATATTATAAAATATGTATTTATATTATAATCAAAAACATTTATATATATTTATTTGTATATTATCCTTCCTATAATATTATTATATATGTATTATTCATAACAAAAACATTATTAAAAAGTGTTCATTCATATATAATTATAATTATAAGAAAAACTTTAAACTATGTATTTATATTATGATCAAAAAAACCTGTCAATATTTATTTGCATATTATCGTTTCTATAATATTATTATATTTGTATTATTAATTACAAAAACATTACTAAAAAGTGTTCATTCATATATTATTATTATTATAAAAAACTTTAAAATATGTATTTATATTATGATAAAAAAACCTGTGAATATTTATTTGCATATTATCCTTCCTACAATATTATTATATATGAGGGGTTGAGAGGCCAAGGGAGATATGTGACTTTTTAAAAAATGTTGTCATGGTAACGGGTTTTGTTAAAAAAGGGTGGAATTTCAACAAATAATTCATTTATATCCCTTGGCCTCCAAACTAAACACCTAAGAGTTGGAAGCCAAGGGGTATAAGTGAATTTATTTTTATTTTTATTTTATTTTTTATGACTCTGAAAAAAATACAATGACATTTTTTAAAAAGTCACTTATCTCCCTTGGCCTCTCAACCCCTCATATGTATTATTCATAACAAAAACATTATTAAAAAGTGTTCATTCATATATAATTATAATTATAAAAAAACTTTAAACTATGTATTTATATTATGATCAAAAAAACCTGTCAATATTTATTTTCATATTATCGTTTCTATAATATTATTATATTTGTATCATTAATAATTACAAAAACATTACTAAAAAGTGTTCATTCATATATAATTATTATTATAAAAAACTTTAATATATGTATTTATATTATGATAAAAAAAACCTGTGAATATTTATTTGCATATTATCCTTCCTATAATATTATTATATATGTATTATTAATAACAAAAACATTATTCAAAAGTGTTCATTCATATATAATTATTATTATAAAAATATTATAAAATATGTATTTATATTATGATCAAAAACATTTATATATATATATTTGTATATTATCCTTCCTATAATATTATTATATATGTATTATTAATAACAAAAACATCATTAAAAAGTGTTCATTCATATATAATTATTTTTATATAAAAATTATAAAATATGTATTTATATTATGAAAAAAAAAACCTGTCAATTTTTAATTGCATATTATCCTTACTATAATATTAATATATATGTATTATTATTATTAAACACATTATTAAAAAGTGTTCATTCATATATAATTATAATTATAAAAATATTATAAAATATGTATTTATATTATGATCAAAAACATTTTTATATATTTATTTGTATATTATCCTGCCTATAATATTATTATATATGTATTATTCATAACAAAAACATTATTAAAATGTGTTCATTCATATATAATTATAATTATAAAAAAACTTTAAACTATGTATTTATATTATGATCAAAAAAACTTGTCAATATTTATTTGCATATTATTGTTTCTATAATATTATTATATTTGTATTATTATTTACAAAAACATTACTAAAAAGTGTTCATTCATATATAATTATTATTATAAAAAACTTTAAAATATGTATTTATATTATGATAAAAAAAACCTGTCAATATTTAATTGCATATTATCCTTCCTATAATATTAATATATATGTATTATTATTATTAAAAACATTATTAAAAAGTGTTCATTCATATATAATTATAATTATAAAAATATTATAAAATATGTATTTATATTATGATCAAAAACATGTATATATATTTATTTGTCTATTATCCTTCCTATAATATTATTATATATGTATTATTAATAACAAAAACATTATTCAAAAGTGTTCATTCATATATAATTATTATTATAAAAATATTATAAAATATGTATTTATATTATGATCAAAAACATTTATATATATTTATTTGTATATTATCCTTCCTATAATATTATTATATATGTATTATTCATAACAAAAACATTATTAAAAAGTGTTCATTCATATATTATTATTATTATAAAAATATTATAAAATATGTATTTATATTATGATCAAAAACATTTATATATATTTATTTGTATATTATCCTTCCTATAATATTATTATATATGTATTATTCATAACAAAAACATTATTAAAAAGTGTTCATTCATATATAATTATAATTATAAAAAAACTTTAAACTATGTATTTATATTATGATCAAAAAAACCTGTCAATATTTATTTGCATATTATCGTTTCTATAATATTATTATATTTGTATTATTAATTACAAAAACATTACTAAAAAGTGTTCATTCATATATTATTATTATTATAAAAAACTTTAAAATATGTATTTATATTATGATAAAAAAACCTGTGAATATTTATTTGCATATTATCCTTCCTATAATATTATTATATATGTATTATTAATAACAAAAACATTATTAAAAAGTGTTCATTCATATATAATTATTATTATAAAAATATTATAAAATATGTATTTTTATTATGATCAAAAACATTTATATATATTTATTTGTATATTATCCTTCCTATAATATTAGTATATATGTATTATTAATAACAAAAACATTATTCAAAAGTGTTCATTCATATATAATTATTATTATAAAAATATTATAAAATATGTATTTATATTATGATCAAAAACATTTATATATATTTATTTGTATATTATCCTTCCTATAATATTATTATATATGTATTATTCATAACAAAAACATTATTAAAAAGTGTTCATTCATATATAATTATAATTATAAAAAACTTTAAACTATGTATTTATATTATGATCAAAAAAACCTGTCAATATATGAATATATATATGAATAAACACTTTTGAATAATGTTTTTGTTATTAATAATACATATATAATAATATTATAGGAAGGATAATAGACAAATAAATATATATAAATGTTTTTGATCATAATATAAATACATATTTTATAATATTTTTATAATTATAATTATATATGAATGAACACTTTTTAATAATGTTTTTAATAATAATAATACATATATATTAATATTATAGGAAGGATAATATGCAATTAAATATTGACAGGTTTTTTTTATCATAATATAAATACATATTTTAAAGTTTTTTATAATAATAATTATATATGAATGAACACTTTTTAGTAATGTTTTTGTAAATAATAATACAAATATAATAATATTATAGAAACAATAATATGCAAATAAATATTGACAAGTTTTTTTGATCATAATATAAATACATAGTTTAAAGTTTTTTTATAATTATAATTATATATGAATGAACACTTTTTAATAATGTTTTTGTTATGAATAATACATATATAATAATATTATAGGCAGGATAATATACAAATAAATATATAAAAATGTTTTTGATCATAATATAAATACATATTTTATAATATTTTTATAATTATAATTATATATGAATGAACACTTTTTAATAATGTTTTTAATAATAATAATACATATATATTAATATTATAGTAAGGATATTATGCAATTAAATATTGACAGGTTTTTTTTTTCATAATATAAATACATATTTTATAATTTTTATATAAAAATAATTATGTATGAATGAACACTTTTTAATGATGTTTTTGTTATTAATAATACATATATAATAATATTATAGGAAGGATAATATACAAATAAATATATATAAATGTTTTTGATCATAATATAAATACATATTTTATAATATTTTTATAATAATAATGATATATGAATGAACACTTTTGAATAATGTTTTTGTTATTAATAATACATATATAATAATATTATAGGAAGGATAATATACAAATAAATATATATAAATGTTTTTGATCATAATATAAATACATATTTTATAATATTTTTATAATAATAATTATATATGAATGAACACTTTTTAATAATGTTTTTGTTATTAATAATACATATATAATAATATTATAGGAAGGATAATATGCAAATAAATATTCACAGGTTTTTTTATCATAATATAAATACATATTTTAAAGTTTTTTATAATAATAATTATATATGAATGAACACTTTTTAGTAATGTTTTTGTAATTAATAATACAAATATAATAATATTATAGAAACGATAATATGCAAATAAATATTGACAGTTTTTTTTATCATAATATAAATACATAGTTTAAAGTTTTTTTATAATAATAATTATATATGAATGAACACTTTTTAGTAATGTTTTTGTAATTAATAATACAAATATAATAATATTATAGAAACGATAATATGCAAATAAATATTGACAGGTTTTTTTGATCATAATATAAATACATAGTTTAAAGTTTTTTTATAATTATAATTATATATGAATGAACACTTTTTAATAATGTTTTTGTTATGAATTATACATATATAATAATATTATAGGAAGGATAATATACAAATAAATATATATAAATGTTTTTGATCATAATATAAATACATATTTTATAATATTTTTATAATAATAATAATATATGAATGAACACTTTTTAATAATGTTTTTGTTATGAATAATACATATATAATAATATTATAGGAAGGATAATATACAAATAAATATATATAAATGTTTTTGATCATAATATAAAAACATATTTTATAATATTTTTATAATAATAATTATATATGAATTAACACTTTTTAATAATGTTTTTGTTATTAATAATACATATATAATAATATTATAGGAAGGATAATATGCAAATAAATATTCACAGGTTTTTTTTATCATAATATAAATACATATATTAAAGTTTTTTATAATAATAATTATATATGAATGAACACTTTTTAGTAATGTTTTTGTAATTAATAATACAAATATAATAATATTATAGAAACGATAATATGAAAATAAATATTGACAGGTTTTTTGATCATAATATAAATACATAGTTTAAAGTTTTTTTATAATTATAATTATATATGAATGAACACTTTTTAATAATGTTTTTGTTATGAATAATACATATATAATAATATTATAGGAAGGATAATATACAAATAAATATATATAAATGTTTTTGATCATAATATAAATACATATTTTATAATATTTTTATAATAATAATTATATATGAATGAACACTTTTGAATAATGTTTTTGTTATTAATAATACATATATACTAATATTATAAGAAGGATAATATACAAATAAATATATATAAATGTTTTTGATCATAATAAAAATACATATTTTATAATATTTTTATAATAATAATTATATATGAATGAACACTTTTTAATAATGTTTTTGTTATTAATAATACATATATAATAATATTATAGGAAGGATAATATGCAAATAAATATTCACAGGTTTTTTTATCATAATATAAATACATATTTTAAAGTTTTTTATAATAATAATAATATATGAATGAACACTATTTAGTAATGTTTTTGTAATTAATAATACAAATATAATAATATTATAGAAACGATAATATGCAAATAAATATTGACAGGTTTTTTTGATCATAATATAAATACATAGTTTAAAGTTTTTTTATAATTATAATTATATATGAATGAACACTTTTTAATAATGTTTTTGTTATGAATAATACATATATAATAATATTATAGGAAGGATAATATACAAATAAATATATATAAATGTTTTTGATCATAATATAAATACATATTTTATAATATTTTTATAATAATAATAATATATGAATGAACACTTTTTAGTAATGTTTTTGTTATGAATAATACATATATAATAATATTATAGGAAGGATAATATACAAATAAATATATATAAATGTTTTTGATCATAATATAAATACATATTTTATAATATTTTTATAATAATAATTATATATGAGTGAACACTTTTTAATAATGTTTTTGTTATTAATAATACATATATAATAATATTATAGGAAGGATAATATACAAATAAATATAGGTATATAAATGTTTTAGATCATAATATAAATACATATTTTATAATATTTTTATAATAATAATTATATATGAATGAACACTTTTTAATGATGTTTTTGTAATTAATAATACATATATAATAATATTATAGGAAGGATAATATGCAAATAAATATTCACAGTTTTTTTTATCATAATATAAATACATATTTAAAAGTTTTTTATAATAATAATTATATATGAATGAACACTTTTTAGTAATGTTTTTGTAATTAATAATACAAATATAATAATATTATAGAAACGATAATATGAAAATAAATATTGACAGGTTTTTTTGATCATAATATTAATACATAGTTTAAAGTTTTTTTATAATTATAATTATATATGAATGAACACTTTTTAATAATGTTTTTGTTATGAATAATACATATATAATAATATTATAGGAAGGATAATATACAAATAAATATATATAAATGTTTTTGATCATAATATAAATACATATTTTATAATATTTTTATAATAATAATTATATATGAATGAACACTTTTTAATAATGTTTTTGTTATTAATAATACATATATAATAATATTATAGGAAGGATAATATACAAATAAATATAGGTATATAAATGTTTTTGATCATAATATAAATACATATTTTATAATATTTTTATAATAATAATTATATATGAATGAACACTTTTTAATGATGTTTTTGTAATTAATAATACATATATAATAATATTATAGGAAGGATAATATGCAAATAAATATTCACAGTTTTTTTTATCATAATATAAATACATATTTAAAAGTTTTTTATAATAATAATTATATATGAATGAACACTTTTTAGTAATGTTTTTGTAATTAATAATACAAATATAATAATATTATAGAAACGATAATATGAAAATAAATATTGACAGGTTTTTTTGATCATAATATAAATACATAGTTTAAAGTTTTTTTATAATTATAATTATATATGAATGAACACTTTTTAATAATGTTTTTGTTATGAATAATACATATATAATAATATTATAGGAAGGATAATATACAAATAAATATATAAAAATGTTTTTGATCATAATATAAATACATATTTTATAATATTTTTATAATTATAATTATATATGAATGAACACTTTTTAATAATGTTTTTAATAATAATAATACATATATATTAATATTATAGTAAGGATAATATGCAATTAAATATTGACAGGTTTTTTTTATCATAATATAAATACATATTTTATAATTTTTATATAAAAATAATTATATATGAATGAACACTTTTTAATGATGTTTTTGTTATTAATAATACATATATAATAATATTATAGGAAGGATAATATACAAATAAATATATATAAATGTTTTGATCATAATATAAATACATATTTTATAATATTTTTATAATAATAATTATATATGAATGAACACTTTTTAATAATGTTTTTGTTATTAATAATACATATATAATAATATTATAGGAAGGATAATATGCAAATAAATATTCACAGGTTTTTTTATCATAATATAAATACATATTTTAAAGTTTTTTATAATAATAATAATATATGAATGAACACTTTTTAGTAATGTTTTTGTAATTAATAATACAAATATAATAATATTATAGAAACGATAATATGCAAATAAATATTGACAGGTTTTTTTGATCATAATATAAATACATAGTTTAAAGTTTTTTTATAATTATAATTATATATGAATGAACACTTTTTAATAATGTTTTTGTTATGAATAATACATATATAATAATATTATAGGAAGGATAATATACAAATAAATATATATAAATGTTTTTGATCATAATATAAATACATATTTTATAATATTTTTATATTAATAATAATATATGAATGAACACTTTTTAGTAATGTTTTTGTTATGAATAATACATATATAATAATATTATAGGAAGGATAATATACAAATAAATATATATAAATGTTTTTGATCATAATATAAATACATATTTTATAATATTTTTATAATAATAATTATATATGAATGAACACTTTTTAATAATGTTTTTGTTATTAATAATACATATATAATAATATTATAGGAAGGATAATATACAAATAAATATAGGTATATAAATGTTTTTGATCATAATATAAATACATATTTTATAATATTTTTATAATAATAATTATATATGAATGAACACTTTTTAATGATGTTTTTGTAATTAATAATACATATATAATAATATTATAGGAAGGATAATATGCAAATAAATATTCACAGTTTTTTTTATCATAATATAAATACATATTTAAAAGTTTTTTATAATAATAATTATATATGAATGAACACTTTTTAGTAATGTTTTTGTAATTAATAATACAAATATAATAATATTATAGAAACGATAATATGAAAATAAATATTGACAGGTTTTTTTGATCATAATATAAATACATAGTTTAAAGTTTTTTTATAATTATAATTATATATGAATGAACACTTTTTAATAATGTTTTTGTTATGAATAATACATATATAATAATATTATAGGAAGGATAATATACAAATAAATATATAAAAATGTTTTTGATCATAATATAAATACATATTTTATAATATTTTTATAATTATAATTATATATGAATGAACACTTTTTAATAATGTTTTTAATAATAATAATACATATATATTAATATTATAGTAAGGATAATATGCAATTAAATATTGACAGGTTTTTTTTATCATAATATAAATACATATTTTATAATTTTTATATAAAAATAATTATATATGAATGAACACTTTTTAATGATGTTTTTGTTATTAATAATACATATATAATAATATTATAGGAAGGATAATATACAAATAAATATATATAAATGTTTTGATCATAATATAAATACATATTTTATAATATTTTTATAATAATAATTATATATGAATGAACACTTTTTAATGATGTTTTTAATAATAATAATACATATATATTAATATTATAGTAAGGATAATATGCAATTAAATATTGACAGGTTTTTTTTATCATAATATAAATACATATTTTAAAGTTTTTTATAATAATAATTATATATGAATGAACACTTTTTAGTAATGTTTTTGTAATTAATAATACAAATATAATAATATTATAGAAACAATAATATGAAAATAAATATTGACAGGTTTTTTTGATCATAATATAAATACATAGTTTAAAGTTTTTTTATAATTATAATTATATATGAATGAACACTTTTTAATAATGTTTTTGTTATGAATAATACATATATAATAATATTATAGAAAGGATAATATACAAATAAATATATATAAATGTTTTTGATCATAATATAAATACATATTTTATAATATTTTTATAATAATAATTATATATGAATGAACACTTTTTAATAATGTTTTTGTTATTAATAATACATATATAATAATATTATAGGAAGGATAATATACAAATAAATATATATTAATGTTTTTGATCATAATATAAATACATATTTTATAATATTTTTATAATTATAATTATATATGAATGAACACTTTTTAATAATGTTTTTGTTATTAATAATACATATATAATAATATTATAGGAAGGATAATATACAAATAAATATATATAAATGTTTTTGATCATAATATAAATACATATTTTATAATATTTTTATAATAATAATTATATATGAATGAACACTTTTTAATAATGTTTTTGTTATTAATAATACATATATAATAATATTATAGGAAGGATAATATACAAATAAATATATATAAATGTTTTTGATCATAATATAAATACATATTTTATAATATTTTTTATAATAATAATTATATATGAATGAACACTTTTTAGTAATGTTTTTGTAATTAATAATACAAATATAATAATATTATAGAAACGATAATATGCAAATAAATATTGACAGGTTTTTTTGGAAGGATAATATACAAATAAATATATATAAATGTTTTTGATCATAATATAAATACATATTTTATAATATTTTTATAATTATAATTATATATGAATGAACACTTTTTAATAATGTTTTTAATAATAATAATACATATATATTAATATTATAGTAAGGATAATATGCAATTAAATATTGACAGGTTTTTTTATCATAATATAAATACATATTTTAAAGTTTTTTATAATAATAATTATATATGAATGAACACTTTTTAGTAATGTTTTTGTAATTAATAATACAAATATAATAATATTATAGAAACGATAATATGAAAATAAATATTGACAGGTTTTTTTGATCATAATATAAATACATAGTTTAAAGTTTTTTTATAATTATAATTATATATGAATGAACACTTTTTAATAATGTTTTTGTTATGAATAATACATATATAATAATATTATAGAAAGGATAATATACAAATAAATATATATAAATGTTTTTGATCATAATATAAATACATATTTTATAATATTTTTATAATAATAATAATATATGAATGAACACTTTTTAATAATGTTTTTGTTATTAATAATACATATATAATAATATTATAGGAAGGATAATATACAAATAAATATATATAAATGTTTTTGATCATAATATAAATACATATTTTATAATATTTTTATAATAATAATTATATATGAATGAACACTTTTTAATAATGTTTTTGTTATTAATAATACATATATAATAATATTATAGGAAGGATAATATACAAATAAATATATATTAATGTTTTTGATCATAATATAAATACATATTTTATAATATTTTTATAATTATAATTATATATGAATGAACACTTTTTAATAATGTTTTTGTTATTAATAATACATATATAATAATATTATAGGAAGGATAATATACAAATAAATATATATAAATGTTTTTGATCATAATATAAAT
This sequence comes from Macrosteles quadrilineatus, assembly GCF_028750875.1. Lineage (NCBI taxonomy): Eukaryota > Metazoa > Arthropoda > Insecta > Hemiptera > Cicadellidae > Macrosteles > Macrosteles quadrilineatus. The sequence goes on along the minus strand of NW_026543051.1, from coordinate 2,992 downwards.
ACATATTTTATAATATTTTTATAATAATAATTATATATGAATGAACACTTTTTAATAATGTTTTTGTTATTAATAATACATATATAATAATATTATAGGAAGGATAATATACAAATAAATATATATAAATGTTTTTGATCATAATATAAATACATATTTTATAATATTTTTTATAATTATAATTATATATGAATGAACACTTTTTAATAATGTTTTTAATAATAATAATACATATATATTAATATTATAGGAAGGATAATATGCAATTAAATATTGACAGGTTTTTTTTATCATAATATAAATACATGTTTTATAATTTTTATATAAAAATAATTATATATGAATGAACACTTTTTAATGATGTTTTTGTTATTAATAATACATATATAATAATATTATAGGAAGGATAATATACAAATAAATATATATAAATGTTTTTGATCATAATATAAATACATATTTTATAATATTTTTATAATAATAATTATATATGAATGAACACTTTTTAATGATGTTTTTGTAATTAATAATACATATATAATAATATTATAGGAAGGATAATATGCAAATAAATATTCACAGTTTTTTTTTATCATAATATAAATACATATTTAAAAGTTTTTTATAATAATAATTATATATGAATGAACACTTTTTAGTAATGTTTTTGTAATTAATAATACAAATATAATAATATTATAGAAACGATAATATGAAAATAAATATTGACAGGTTTTTTTGATCATAATATAAATACATAGTTTAAAGTTTTTTTATAATTATAATTATATATGAATGAACACTTTTTAATAATGTTTTTGTTATGAATAATACATATATAATAATATTATAGGAAGGATAATATACAAATAAATATATATAAATGTTTTTGATCATAATATAAATACATATTTTATAATAATTTTATAATAATAATAATATATGAATGAACACTTTTTAATAATGTTTTTAATAATAATAATACATATATATTAATATTATAGTAAGGATAATATGCAATTAAATATTGACAGGTTTTTTTTTAACATAATATAAATACATATTTTATAATTTTTATATAAAAATAATTATATATGAATGAACACTTTTTAATGATGTTTTTGTTATTAATAATACATATATAATAATATTATAGGAAGGATAATATACAAATAAATATATATAAATGTTTTTGATCATAATATAAATACATATTTTATAATATTTTTATAATAATAATTATATATGAATGAACACTTTTGAATAATGTTTTTGTTATTAATAATACATATATAATAATATTATAGGAAGGATAATATACAAATAAATATATATAAATGTTTTTGATCATAATATAAATACATATTTTATAATATTTTTATAATAATAATTATATATGAATGAACACCTTTTAATAATGTTTTTGTTATTAATAATACATATATAATAATATTATAGGAAGGATAATATGCAAATAAATATTCACAGGTTTTTTTATCATAATATAAATACATATTTTAAAGTTTTTTATAATAATAATAATAAATGAATGAACACTTTTTAGTAATGTTTTTGTAATTAATAATCCAAATATAATAATATTATAGAAACGATAATATGCAAATAAATATTGACAGGTTTTTTTGATCATAATATAAATACATAGTTTAAAGTTTTTTTATAATTATAATTATATATGAATGAACACTTTTTAATAATGTTTTTGTTATAAATAATACATATATAATAATATTATAGGAAGGATAATATACAAATAAATATATATAAATGTTTTTGATCATAATATAAATACATATTTTATAATAATTTTATAATAATAATAATATATGAATGAACACTTTTTAATAATGTTTTTGTTATTAATAATACATATATAATAATATTATAGAAACGATAATATGCAAATAAATATTGACAGGTTTTTTTGATCATAATATAAATACATAGTTTAAAGTTTTTTTATAATAATAATTATATATGAATGAACACTTTTTAGTAATGTTTTTGTAATTAATAATACAAATATAATAATATTATAGAAACGATAATATGCAAATAAATATTGACAGGTTTTTTTGGAAGGATAATATACAAATAAATATATATAAATGTTTTTGATCATAATATAAATACATATTTTATAATAATTTTATATTAATAATAATATATGAATGAACACTTTTTAATAATGTTTTTGTTATTAATAATACATATATAATAATATTATAGGAAGGATAATATGCAAATAAATATTCACAGGTTTTTTTATCATAATATAAATACATATTTTAAAGTTTTTTATAATAATAATAATATATGAATGAACACTTTTTAGTAATGTTTTTGTAATTAATAATACAAATATAATAATATTATAGAAACGATAATATGCAAATAAATATTGACAGGTTTTTTTTAAACATAATATAAATACATAGTTTAAAGTTTTTTTATAATAATAATTATATATGAATGAACACTTTTTAGTAATGTTTTTGTAATTAATAATACAAATATAATAATATTATAGAAACGATAATATGCAAATAAATATTGACAGGTTTTTTTGATCATAATATAAATACATAGTTTAAAATCTTTTTTTATAATTATACTTATATATGAATGAACACTTTTTAATAATGTTTTTGTTATGAATAATACATATATAATAATATTATAGGAAGGATAATATACAAATAAATATATATAAATGTTTTTGATCAAAATATAAATACATATTTTATAATATTTTTATAATAATAATAATATATGAATAAACACTTTTTAATAATGTTTTTGTTATGAATAATACATATATAATAATATTATAGGAAGGATAATATACAAATAAATATATATAAATGTTTTTGATCATAATATAAATACATATTTTATAATATTTTTATAATAATAATTATATATGAATGAACACTTTTTAATAATGTTTTTGTTATTAATAATACATATA
>NW_026543050.1:20000-64046 GCF_028750875.1 Macrosteles quadrilineatus | reverse complement strand
ATGGTACTGTAGCCATCAGGGAACTGTCGGATAAAACTGTCAGCATTGGCCAGCCCATCAGACTCGTACACCTGTGACAAAGATTAATTAAATTAGTAATACCAAACTAGTGACGGGTAATACAAACAAAGTAACATAGAATCAAACCAGCTACCTTCTGATTACAGCAGTACTATAATCACTCAACCACCAAGCTGACATAAAAACTTTTACTCATACCAGTACTCATAACGTTTTTAATATGTTACATTTTAACAAGTTACCTTTAAGCATGTTACATTTTAAAAGGTTACAATTTTACATGTTACATTTTTACATGTTACATTTTAATATGTTACATTTTAACACGTTACATTTAAGCATGTTACATTTTAAAATGTTACATTTTAACACGTTACATTTTAACATGTTACATTTAACCTTCTTATATTTCCACATGTTACATTTTTACATGTTACATTTTAACATGTTTTACGATCAAGTCATTCCCTTGCAACTGACCTGGTAGCCTCGTCTAGTATGAGGATGGATGGGATTTTCAGTAGAGCGCGGGCGATAGCTATCCTCTGTTTCTGGCCCCCAGACACGGTAACTCCTCTCTCCCCCAGAATGGTACTGTAGCCATCAGGGAACTGTCGGATAAAACTGTCAGCATTGGCCAGCCCAGCAGCCTCGTACACCTGTGACAAAGATTAATTAAATTAGTAATACCAAACTAGTGACGGGTAATACAAACAAAGTAACATAGAATCAAACCAGCTACCTTCTGATTACAGCAGTACTATAATCACTCAACCACCAAGCTGACATAAAAACTTTTACTCATACCAGTACTCATAACGTTTTTAATGTGTTACATTTTAACAAGTTACCTTTAAGCATGTTACATTTTAAAAGGTTACAATTTTACATGTTACATTTTTACATGTTACATTTTAATATGTTACATTTTAACACGTTACATTTAAGCATGTTACATTTTAAAATGTTACATTTTAACACCGTACATTTTAACATGTTACATTTTAACTTCTTATATTTCCACATGTAACATTTTTACATGTTACATTTTAACATGTTTTACGATCAAGTCATTCCCTTGCAACTGACCTGGTAGCCTCGTCTAGTATGAGGATGGATGGGATTTTCAGTAGAGCGCTAAGAGCGCTTGTAGCGGCGATAGCTATCCTCTGTTTCTGGCCCCCAGACACGGTAACTCCTCTCTCCCCCAGAATGGTACTGTAGCCATCAGGGAACTGTCGGATAAAACTGTCAGCATTGGCCAGCCCAGCAGCCACGTACACCTGTGACAAAGATTAATTAAATTAGTAATACCAAACTAGTGACAGGTAATACAAACAAAGTAACGTAGAATCAAACCAGCTACCTTCTTGATTACAAGGCGAGTACAGCAGTACTATAATCACTCAACCACCAAGCTGACATAAAAACCGTCGTCGTCGTCGTCGTCGTCGTCGTCGTCGTCGTCGTCGTCGTCGTCGTCGTCGTCGTCGTCGTCGTCGTCGTCGTCGTCGTCGTCGTCGTCGTCGTCGTCGTCGTCGTCGTCGTCGTCGTCGTCGTCGTCGTCGTCGTCGTCGTCGTCGTCGTCGTCGTCGTCGTCGTCGTCGTCGTCGTCGTCGTCGTCGTCGTCGTCGTCGTCGTCGTCGTCGTCGTCGTCGTCGTCGTCGTCGTCGTCGTCGTCGTCGTCGTCGTCGTCGTCGTCGTCGTCGTCGTCGTCGTCGTCGTCGTCGTCGTCGTCGTCGTCGTCGTCGTCGTCGTCGTCGTCGTCGTCGTCGTCGTCGTCGTCGTCGTCGTCGTCGTCGTCGTCGTCGTCGTCGTCGTCGTCGTCGTCGTCGTCGTCGTCGTCGTCGTCGTCGTCGTCGTCGTCGTCGTCGTCGTCGTCGTCGTCGTCGTCGTCGTCGTCGTCGTCGTCGTCGTCGTCGTCGTCGTCGTCGTCGTCGTCGTCGTCGTCGTCGTCGTCGTCGTCGTCGTCGTCGTCGTCGTCGTCGTCGTCGTCGTCGTCGTCGTCGTCGTCGTCGTCGTCGTCGTCGTCGTCGTCGTCGTCGTCGTCGTCGTCGTCGTCGTCGTCGTCGTCGTCGTCGTCGTCGTCGTCGTCGTCGTCGTCGTCGTCGTCGTCGTCGTCGTCGTCGTCGTCGTCGTCGTCGTCGTCGTCGTCGTCGTCGTCGTCGTCGTCGTCGTCGTCGTCGTCGTCGTCGTCGTCGTCGTCGTCGTCGTCGTCGTCGTCGTCGTCGTCGTCGTCGTCGTCGTCGTCGTCGTCGTCGTCGTCGTCGTCGTCGTCGTCGTCGTCGTCGTCGTCGTCGTCGTCGTCGTCGTCGTCGTCGTCGTCGTCGTCGTCGTCGTCGTCGTCGTCGTCGTCGTCGTCGTCGTCGTCGTCGTCGTCGTCGTCGTCGTCGTCGTCGTCGTCGTCGTCGTCGTCGTCGTCGTCGTCGTCGTCGTCGTCGTCGTCGTCGTCGTCGTCGTCGTCGTCGTCGTCGTCGTCGTCGTCGTCGTCGTCGTCGTCGTCGTCGTCGTCGTCGTCGTCGTCGTCGTCGTCGTCGTCGTCGTCGTCGTCGTCGTCGTCGTCGTCGTCGTCGTCGTCGTCGTCGTCGTCGTCGTCGTCGTCGTCGTCGTCGTCGTCGTCGTCGTCGTCGTCGTCGTCGTCGTCGTCGTCGTCGTCGTCGTCGTCGTCGTCGTCGTCGTCGTCGTCGTCGTCGTCGTCGTCGTCGTCGTCGTCGTCGTCGTCGTCGTCGTCGTCGTCGTCGTCTACATTTTTACATTTTACATATTTACATGTTACATTTTAACATTTTTTATGATCAAGTCTTTCCCTTGCAACTGACCTGGTAGCCTCGTCTAGTATGAGGATGGATGGGATTTTCAGTAGAGCGCGGGCGATAGCTATCCTCTGTTTCTGGCCCCCAGACACGGTAACTCCTCTCTCCCCCAGAATGGTACTGTAGCCATCAGGGAACTGTCGGATAAAACTGTCAGCATTGGCCAGCCCAGCAGCCTCGTACACCTGTGACAAAGATTAATTAAATTAGTAATACCAAACTAGTGACGGGTAATACAAACAAAGTAACATAGAATCAAACCAGCTACCTTCTGATTACAGCAGTACTATAATCACTCAACCACCAAGCTGACATAAAAACTTTTACTCATACCAGTACTCATAACGTTTTTAATATGTTACATTTTAACAAGTTACCTTTAAGCATGTTACATTTTAAAAGGTTACAATTTTACATGTTACATTTTTACATGTTACATTTTAATATGTTACATTTTAACACGTTACATTTAAGCATGTTACATTTTAAAATGTTACATTTTAACACGTTACATTTTAACATGTTACATTTAACCTTCTTATATTTCCACATGTTACATTTTTACATGTTACATTTTAACATGTTTTACGATCAAGTCATTCCCTTGCAACTGACCTGGTAGCCTCGTCTAGTATGAGGATGGATGGGATTTTCAGTAGAGCGCGGGCGATAGCTATCCTCTGTTTCTGGCCCCCAGACACGGTAACTCCTCTCTCCCCCAGAATGGTACTGTAGCCATCAGGGAACTGTCGGATAAAACTGTCAGCATTGGCGAGCCCAGCAGCCTCGTACACCTGTGACAAAGATTAATTAAATTAGTAATACCAAACTAGTGACGGGTAATACAAACAAAGTAACATAGAATCAAACCAGCTACCTTCTGATTACAGCAGTACTATAATCACTCAACCACCAAGCTGACATAAAAACTTTTACTCATACCAGTACTCATAACGTTTTTAATGTGTTACATTTTAACAAGTTACCTTTAAGCATGTTACATTTTAAAAGGTTACAATTTTACATGTTACATTTTTACATGTTACATTTTAATATGTTACATTTTAACACGTTACATTTAAGCATGTTACATTTTAAAATGTTACATTTTAACACCGTACATTTTAACATGTTACATTTTAACTTCTTATATTTCCACATGTAACATTTTTACATGTTACATTTTAACATGTTTTACGATCAAGTCATTCCCTTGCAACTGACCTGGTAGCCTCGTCTAGTATGAGGATGGATGGGATTTTCAGTAGAGCGCTAAGAGCGCTTGTAGCGGCGATAGCTATCCTCTGTTTCTGGCCCCCAGACACGGTAACTCCTCTCTCCCCCAGAATGGTACTGTAGCCATCAGGGAACTGTCGGATAAAACTGTCAGCATTGGCCAGCCCAGCAGCCACGTACACCTGTGACAAAGATTAATTAAATTAGTAATACCAAACTAGTGACAGGTAATACAAACAAAGTAACGTAGAATCAAACCAGCTACCTTATTGATTACAAGGCGAGTACAGCAGTACTATAATCACTCAACCACCAAGCTGACATAAAAACCGTCGTCGTCGTCGTCGTCGTCGTCGTCGTCGTCGTCGTCGTCGTCGTCGTCGTCGTCGTCGTCGTCGTCGTCGTCGTCGTCGTCGTCGTCGTCGTCGTCGTCGTCGTCGTCGTCGTCGTCGTCGTCGTCGTCGTCGTCGTCGTCGTCGTCGTCGTCGTCGTCGTCGTCGTCGTCGTCGTCGTCGTCGTCGTCGTCGTCGTCGTCGTCGTCGTCGTCGTCGTCGTCGTCGTCGTCGTCGTCGTCGTCGTCGTCGTCGTCGTCGTCGTCGTCGTCGTCGTCGTCGTCGTCGTCGTCGTCGTCGTCGTCGTCGTCGTCGTCGTCGTCGTCGTCGTCGTCGTCGTCGTCGTCGTCGTCGTCGTCGTCGTCGTCGTCGTCGTCGTCGTCGTCGTCGTCGTCGTCGTCGTCGTCGTCGTCGTCGTCGTCGTCGTCGTCGTCGTCGTCGTCGTCGTCGTCGTCGTCGTCGTCGTCGTCGTCGTCGTCGTCGTCGTCGTCGTCGTCGTCGTCGTCGTCGTCGTCGTCGTCGTCGTCGTCGTCGTCGTCGTCGTCGTCGTCGTCGTCGTCGTCGTCGTCGTCGTCGTCGTCGTCGTCGTCGTCGTCGTCGTCGTCGTCGTCGTCGTCGTCGTCGTCGTCGTCGTCTACATTTTTACATTTTACATATTTACATGTTACATTTTAACATTTTTTATGATCAAGTCTTTCCCTTGCAACTGACCTGGTAGCCTCGTCTAGTATGAGGATGGATGGGATTTTCAGTAGAGCGCGGGCGATAGCTATCCTCTGTTTCTGGCCCCCAGACACGGTAACTCCTCTCTCCCCCAGAATGGTACTGTAGCCATCAGGGAACTGTCGGATAAAACTGTCAGCATTGGCCAGCCCAGCAGCCTCGTACACCTGTGACAAAGATTAATTAAATTAGTAATACCAAACTAGTGACGGGTAATACAAACAAAGTAACATAGAATCAAACCAGCTACCTTCTGATTACAGCAGTACTATAATCACTCAACCACCAAGCTGACATAAAAACTTTTACTCATACCAGTACTCATAACGTTTTTAATATGTTACATTTTAACAAGTTACCTTTAAGCATGTTACATTTTAAAAGGTTACAATTTTACATGTTACATTTTTACATGTTACATTTTAATATGTTACATTTTAACACGTTACATTTAAGCATGTTACATTTTAAAATGTTACATTTTAACACGTTACATTTTAACATGTTACATTTAACCTTCTTATATTTCCACATGTTACATTTTTACATGTTACATTTTAACATGTTTTACGATCAAGTCATTCCCTTGCAACTGACCTGGTAGCCTCGTCTAGTATGAGGATGGATGGGATTTTCAGTAGAGCGCGGGCGATAGCTATCCTCTGTTTCTGGCCCCCAGACACGGTAACTCCTCTCTCCCCCAGAATGGTACTGTAGCCATCAGGGAACTGTCGGATAAAACTGTCAGCATTGGCCAGCCCAGCAGCCTCGTACACCTGTGACAAAGATTAATTAAATTAGTAATACCAAACTAGTGACGGGTAATACAAACAAAGTAACATAGAATCAAACCAGCTACCTTCTGATTACAGCAGTACTATAATCACTCAACCACCAAGCTGACATAAAAACTTTTACTCATACCAGTACTCATAACGTTTTTAATGTGTTACATTTTAACAAGTTACCTTTAAGCATGTTACATTTTAAAAGGTTACAATTTTACATGTTACATTTTTACATGTTACATTTTAATATGTTACATTTTAACACGTTACATTTAAGCATGTTACATTTTAAAATGTTACATTTTAACACCGTACATTTTAACATGTTACATTTTAACTTCTTATATTTCCACATGTAACATTTTTACATGTTACATTTTAACATGTTTTACGATCAAGTCATTCCCTTGCAACTGACCTGGTAGCCTCGTCTAGTATGAGGATGGATGGGATTTTCAGTAGAGCGCTAAGAGCGCTTGTAGCGGCGATAGCTATCCTCTGTTTCTGGCCCCCAGACACGGTAACTCCTCTCTCCCCCAGAATGGTACTGTAGCCATCAGGGAACTGTCGGATAAAACTGTCAGCATTGGCCAGCCCAGCAGCCACGTACACCTGTGACAAAGATTAATTAAATTAGTAATACCAAACTAGTGACAGGTAATACAAACAAAGTAACGTAGAATCAAACCAGCTACCTTCTTGATTACAAGGCGAGTACAGCAGTACTATAATCACTCAACCACCAAGCTGACATAAAAACCGTCGTCGTCGTCGTCGTCGTCGTCGTCGTCGTCGTCGTCGTCGTCGTCGTCGTCGTCGTCGTCGTCGTCGTCGTCGTCGTCGTCGTCGTCGTCGTCGTCGTCGTCGTCGTCGTCGTCGTCGTCGTCGTCGTCGTCGTCGTCGTCGTCGTCGTCGTCGTCGTCGTCGTCGTCGTCGTCGTCGTCGTCGTCGTCGTCGTCGTCGTCGTCGTCGTCGTCGTCGTCGTCGTCGTCGTCGTCGTCGTCGTCGTCGTCGTCGTCGTCGTCGTCGTCGTCGTCGTCGTCGTCGTCGTCGTCGTCGTCGTCGTCGTCGTCGTCGTCGTCGTCGTCGTCGTCGTCGTCGTCGTCGTCGTCGTCGTCGTCGTCGTCGTCGTCGTCGTCGTCGTCGTCGTCGTCGTCGTCGTCGTCGTCGTCGTCGTCGTCGTCGTCGTCGTCGTCGTCGTCGTCGTCGTCGTCGTCGTCGTCGTCGTCGTCGTCGTCGTCGTCGTCGTCGTCGTCGTCGTCGTCGTCGTCGTCGTCGTCGTCGTCGTCGTCGTCGTCGTCGTCGTCGTCGTCGTCGTCGTCGTCGTCGTCGTCGTCGTCGTCGTCGTCGTCGTCTACATTTTTACATTTTACATATTTACATGTTACATTTTAACATTTTTTATGATCAAGTCTTTCCCTTGCAACTGACCTGGTAGCCTCGTCTAGTATGAGGATGGATGGGATTTTCAGTAGAGCGCGGGCGATAGCTATCCTCTGTTTCTGGCCCCCAGACACGGTAACTCCTCTCTCCCCCAGAATGGTACTGTAGCCATCAGGGAACTGTCGGATAAAACTGTCAGCATTGGCCAGCCCAGCAGCCTCGTACACCTGTGACAAAGATTAATTAAATTAGTAATACCAAACTAGTGACGGGTAATACAAACAAAGTAACATAGAATCAAACCAGCTACCTTCTGATTACAGCAGTACTATAATCACTCAACCACCAAGCTGACATAAAAACTTTTACTCATACCAGTACTCATAACGTTTTTAATATGTTACATTTTAACAAGTTACCTTTAAGCATGTTACATTTTAAAAGGTTACAATTTTACATGTTACATTTTTACATGTTACATTTTAATATGTTACATTTTAACACGTTACATTTAAGCATGTTACATTTTAAAATGTTACATTTTAACACGTTACATTTTAACATGTTACATTTAACCTTCTTATATTTCCACATGTTACATTTTTACATGTTACATTTTAACATGTTTTACGATCAAGTCATTCCCTTGCAACTGACCTGGTAGCCTCGTCTAGTATGAGGATGGATGGGATTTTCAGTAGAGCGCGGGCGATAGCTATCCTCTGTTTCTGGCCCCCAGACACGGTAACTCCTCTCTCCCCCAGAATGGTACTGTAGCCATCAGGGAACTGTCGGATAAAACTGTCAGCATTGGCCAGCCCAGCAGCCTCGTACACCTGTGACAAAGATTAATTAAATTAGTAATACCAAACTAGTGACGGGTAATACAAACAAAGTAACATAGAATCAAACCAGCTACCTTCTGATTACAGCAGTACTATAATCACTCAACCACCAAGCTGACATAAAAACTTTTACTCATACCAGTACTCATAACGTTTTTAATGTGTTACATTTTAACAAGTTACCTTTAAGCATGTTACATTTTAAAAGGTTACAATTTTACATGTTACATTTTTACATGTTACATTTTAATATGTTACATTTTAACACGTTACATTTAAGCATGTTACATTTTAAAATGTTACATTTTAACACCGTACATTTTAACATGTTACATTTTAACTTCTTATATTTCCACATGTAACATTTTTACATGTTACATTTTAACATGTTTTACGATCAAGTACATTTTAACATGTTTTACGATCAAGTCATTCCCTTGCAACTGACCTGGTAGCCTCGTCTAGTATGAGGATGGATGGGATTTTCAGTAGAGCGCTAAGAGCGCTTGTAGCGGCGATAGCTATCCTCTGTTTCTGGCCCCCAGACACGGTAACTCCTCTCTCCCCCAGAATGGTACTGTAGCCATCAGGGAACTGTCGGATAAAACTGTCAGCATTGGCCAGCCCAGCAGCCACGTACACCTGTGACAAAGATTAATTAAATTAGTAATACCAAACTAGTGACAGGTAATACAAACAAAGTAACGTAGAATCAAACCAGCTACCTTCTTGATTACAAGGCGAGTACAGCAGTACTATAATCACTCAACCACCAAGCTGACATAAAAACCGTCGTCGTCGTCGTCGTCGTCGTCGTCGTCGTCGTCGTCGTCGTCGTCGTCGTCGTCGTCGTCGTCGTCGTCGTCGTCGTCGTCGTCGTCGTCGTCGTCGTCGTCGTCGTCGTCGTCGTCGTCGTCGTCGTCGTCGTCGTCGTCGTCGTCGTCGTCGTCGTCGTCGTCGTCGTCGTCGTCGTCGTCGTCGTCGTCGTCGTCGTCGTCGTCGTCGTCGTCGTCGTCGTCGTCGTCGTCGTCGTCGTCGTCGTCGTCGTCGTCGTCGTCGTCGTCGTCGTCGTCGTCGTCGTCGTCGTCGTCGTCGTCGTCTACATTTTTACATTTTACATATTTACATGTTACATTTTAACATTTTTTATGATCAAGTCTTTCCCTTGCAACTGACCTGGTAGCCTCGTCTAGTATGAGGATGGATGGGATTTTCAGTAGAGCGCGGGCGATAGCTATCCTCTGTTTCTGGCCCCCAGACACGGTAACTCCTCTCTCCCCCAGAATGGTACTGTAGCCATCAGGGAACTGTCGGATAAAACTGTCAGCATTGGCCAGCCCAGCAGCCTCGTACACCTGTGACAAAGATTAATTAAATTAGTAATACCAAACTAGTGACGGGTAATACAAACAAAGTAACATAGAATCAAACCAGCTACCTTCTGATTACAGCAGTACTATAATCACTCAACCACCAAGCTGACATAAAAACTTTTACTCATACCAGTACTCATAACGTTTTTAATATGTTACATTTTAACAAGTTACCTTTAAGCATGTTACATTTTAAAAGGTTACAATTTTACATGTTACATTTTTACATGTTACATTTTAATATGTTACATTTTAACACGTTACATTTAAGCATGTTACATTTTAAAATGTTACATTTTAACACGTTACATTTTAACATGTTACATTTAACCTTCTTATATTTCCACATGTTACATTTTTACATGTTACATTTTAACATGTTTTACGATCAAGTCATTCCCTTGCAACTGACCTGGTAGCCTCGTCTAGTATGAGGATGGATGGGATTTTCAGTAGAGCGCGGGCGATAGCTATCCTCTGTTTCTGGCCCCCAGACACGGTAACTCCTCTCTCCCCCAGAATGGTACTGTAGCCATCAGGGAACTGTCGGATAAAACTGTCAGCATTGGCCAGCCCAGCAGCCTCGTACACCTGTGACAAAGATTAATTAAATTAGTAATACCAAACTAGTGACGGGTAATACAAACAAAGTAACATAGAATCAAACCAGCTACCTTCTGATTACAGCAGTACTATAATCACTCAACCACCAAGCTGACATAAAAACTTTTACTCATACCAGTACTCATAACGTTTTTAATGTGTTACATTTTAACAAGTTACCTTTAAGCATGTTACATTTTAAAAGGTTACAATTTTACATGTTACATTTTTACATGTTACATTTTAATATGTTACATTTTAACACGTTACATTTAAGCATGTTACATTTTAAAATGTTACATTTTAACACCGTACATTTTAACATGTTACATTTTAACTTCTTATATTTCCACATGTAACATTTTTACATGTTACATTTTAACATGTTTTGCGATCAAGTCATTCCCTTGCAACTGACCTGGTAGCCTCGTCTAGTATGAGGATGGATGGGATTTTCAGTAGAGCGCTAAGAGCGCTTGTAGCGGCGATAGCTATCCTCTGTTTCTGGCCCCCAGACACGGTAACTCCTCTCTCCCCCAGAATGGTACTGTAGCCATCAGGGAACTGTCGGATAAAACTGTCAGCATTGGCCAGCCCAGCAGCCACGTACACCTGTGACAAAGATTAATTAAATTAGTAATACCAAACTAGTGACAGGTAATACAAACAAAGTAACGTAGAATCAAACCAGCTACCTTCTTGATTACAAGGCGAGTACAGCAGTACTATAATCACTCAACCACCAAGCTGACATAAAAACCGTCGTCGTCGTCGTCGTCGTCGTCGTCGTCGTCGTCGTCGTCGTCGTCGTCGTCGTCGTCGTCGTCGTCGTCGTCGTCGTCGTCGTCGTCGTCGTCGTCGTCGTCGTCGTCGTCGTCGTCGTCGTCGTCGTCGTCGTCGTCGTCGTCGTCGTCGTCGTCGTCGTCGTCGTCGTCGTCGTCGTCGTCGTCGTCGTCGTCGTCGTCGTCGTCGTCGTCGTCGTCGTCGTCGTCGTCGTCGTCGTCGTCGTCGTCGTCGTCGTCGTCGTCGTCGTCGTCGTCGTCGTCGTCGTCGTCGTCGTCGTCGTCGTCGTCGTCGTCGTCGTCGTCGTCGTCGTCGTCGTCGTCGTCGTCGTCGTCGTCGTCGTCGTCGTCGTCGTCGTCGTCGTCGTCGTCGTCGTCGTCGTCGTCGTCGTCGTCGTCTACATTTTTACATTTTACATATTTACATGTTACATTTTAACATTTTTTATGATCAAGTCTTTCCCTTGCAACTGACCTGGTAGCCTCGTCTAGTATGAGGATGGATGGGATTTTCAGTAGAGCGCGGGCGATAGCTATCCTCTGTTTCTGGCCCCCAGACACGGTAACTCCTCTCTCCCCCAGAATGGTACTGTAGCCATCAGGGAACTGTCGGATAAAACTGTCAGCATTGGCCAGCCCAGCAGCCTCGTACACCTGTGACAAAGATTAATTAAATTAGTAATACCAAACTAGTGACGGGTAATACAAACAAAGTAACATAGAATCAAACCAGCTACCTTCTGATTACAGCAGTACTATAATCACTCAACCACCAAGCTGACATAAAAACTTTTACTCATACCAGTACTCATAACGTTTTTAATATGTTACATTTTAACAAGTTACCTTTAAGCATGTTACATTTTAAAAGGTTACAATTTTACATGTTACATTTTTACATGTTACATTTTAATATGTTACATTTTAACACGTTACATTTAAGCATGTTACATTTTAAAATGTTACATTTTAACACGTTACATTTTAACATGTTACATTTAACCTTCTTATATTTCCACATGTTACATTTTTACATGTTACATTTTAACATGTTTTACGATCAAGTCATTCCCTTGCAACTGACCTGGTAGCCTCGTCTAGTATGAGGATGGATGGGATTTTCAGTAGAGCGCGGGCGATAGCTATCCTCTGTTTCTGGCCCCCAGACACGGTAACTCCTCTCTCCCCCAGAATGGTACTGTAGCCATCAGGGAACTGTCGGATAAAACTGTCAGCATTGGCCAGCCCAGCAGCCTCGTACACCTGTGACAAAGATTAATTAAATTAGTAATACCAAACTAGTGACGGGTAATACAAACAAAGTAACATAGAATCAAACCAGCTACCTTCTGATTACAGCAGTACTATAATCACTCAACCACCAAGCTGACATAAAAACTTTTACTCATACCAGTACTCATAACGTTTTTAATGTGTTACATTTTAACAAGTTACCTTTAAGCATGTTACATTTTAAAAGGTTACAATTTTACATGTTACATTTTTACATGTTACATTTTAATATGTTACATTTTAACACGTTACATTTAAGCATGTTACATTTTAAAATGTTACATTTTAACACCGTACATTTTAACATGTTACATTTTAACTTCTTATATTTCCACATGTAACATTTTTACATGTTACATTTTAACATGTTTTACGATCAAGTCATTCCCTTGCAACTGACCTGGTAGCCTCGTCTAGTATGAGGATGGATGGGATTTTCAGTAGAGCGCTAAGAGCGCTTGTAGCGGCGATAGCTATCCTCTGTTTCTGGCCCCCAGACACGGTAACTCCTCTCTCCCCCAGAATGGTACTGTAGCCATCAGGGAACTGTCGGATAAAACTGTCAGCATTGGCCAGCCCAGCAGCCTCGTACACCTGTGACAAAGATTAATTAAATTAGTAATACCAAACTAGTGACGGGTAATACAAACAAAGTAACATAGAATCAAACCAGCTACCTTCTGATTACAGCAGTACTATAATCACTCAACCACCAAGCTGACATAAAAACTTTTACTCATACCAGTACTCATAACGTTTTTAATGTGTTACATTTTAACAAGTTACCTTTAAGCATGTTACATTTTAAAAGGTTACAATTTTACATGTTACATTTTTACATGTTACATTTTAATATGTTACATTTTAACACGTTACATTTAAGCATGTTACATTTTAAAATGTTACATTTTAACACCGTACATTTTAACATGTTACATTTTAACTTCTTATATTTCCACATGTAACATTTTTACATGTTACATTTTAACATGTTTTACGATCAAGTCATTCCCTTGCAACTGACCTGGTAGCCTCGTCTAGTATGAGGATGGATGGGATTTTCAGTAGAGCGCTAAGAGCGCTTGTAGCGGCGATAGCTATCCTCTGTTTCTGGCCCCCAGACACGGTAACTCCTCTCTCCCCCAGAATGGTACTGTAGCCATCAGGGAACTGTCGGATAAAACTGTCAGCATTGGCCAGCCCAGCAGCCACGTACACCTGTGACAAAGATTAATTAAATTAGTAATACCAAACTAGTGACAGGTAATACAAACAAAGTAACGTAGAATCAAACCAGCTACCTTCTTGATTACAAGGCGAGTACAGCAGTACTATAATCACTCAACCACCAAGCTGACATAAAAACCGTCGTCGTCGTCGTCGTCGTCGTCGTCGTCGTCGTCGTCGTCGTCGTCGTCGTCGTCGTCGTCGTCGTCGTCGTCGTCGTCGTCGTCGTCGTCGTCGTCGTCGTCGTCGTCGTCGTCGTCGTCGTCGTCGTCGTCTACATTTTTACATTTTACATATTTACATGTTACATTTTAACATTTTTTATGATCAAGTCTTTCCCTTGCAACTGACCTGGTAGCCTCGTCTAGTATGAGGATGGATGGGATTTTCAGTAGAGCGCGGGCGATAGCTATCCTCTGTTTCTGGCCCCCAGACACGGTAACTCCTCTCTCCCCCAGAATGGTACTGTAGCCATCAGGGAACTGTCGGATAAAACTGTCAGCATTGGCCAGCCCAGCAGCCTCGTACACCTGTGACAAAGATTAATTAAATTAGTAATACCAAACTAGTGACGGGTAATACAAACAAAGTAACATAGAATCAAACCAGCTACCTTCTGATTACAGCAGTACTATAATCACTCAACCACCAAGCTGACATAAAAACTTTTACTCATACCAGTACTCATAACGTTTTTAATATGTTACATTTTAACAAGTTACCTTTAAGCATGTTACATTTTAAAAGGTTACAATTTTACATGTTACATTTTTACATGTTACATTTTAATATGTTACATTTTAACACGTTACATTTAAGCATGTTACATTTTAAAATGTTACATTTTAACACGTTACATTTTAACATGTTACATTTAACCTTCTTATATTTCCACATGTTACATTTTTACATGTTACATTTTAACATGTTTTACGATCAAGTCATTCCCTTGCAACTGACCTGGTAGCCTCGTCTAGTATGAGGATGGATGGGATTTTCAGTAGAGCGCGGGCGATAGCTATCCTCTGTTTCTGGCCCCCAGACACGGTAACTCCTCTCTCCCCCAGAATGGTACTGTAGCCATCAGGGAACTGTCGGATAAAACTGTCAGCATTGGCCAGCCCAGCAGCCTCGTACACCTGTGACAAAGATTAATTAAATTAGTAATACCAAACTAGTGACGGGTAATACAAACAAAGTAACATAGAATCAAACCAGCTACCTTCTGATTACAGCAGTACTATAATCACTCAACCACCAAGCTGACATAAAAACTTTTACTCATACCAGTACTCATAACGTTTTTAATGTGTTACATTTTAACAAGTTACCTTTAAGCATGTTACATTTTAAAAGGTTACAATTTTACATGTTACATTTTTACATGTTACATTTTAATATGTTACATTTTAACACGTTACATTTAAGCATGTTACATTTTAAAATGTTACATTTTAACACCGTACATTTTAACATGTTACATTTTAACTTCTTATATTTCCACATGTAACATTTTTACATGTTACATTTTAACATGTTTTACGATCAAGTCATTCCCTTGCAACTGACCTGGTAGCCTCGTCTAGTATGAGGATGGATGGGATTTTCAGTAGAGCGCTAAGAGCGCTTGTAGCGGCGATAGCTATCCTCTGTTTCTGGCCCCCAGACACGGTAACTCCTCTCTCCCCCAGAATGGTACTGTTGCCATCAGGGAACTGTCGGATAAAACTGTCAGCATTGGCCAGCCCAGCAGCCACGTACACCTGTGACAAAGATTAATTAAATTAGTAATACCAAACTAGTGACAGGTAATACAAACAAAGTAACGTAGAATCAAACCAGCTACCTTCTTGATTACAAGGCGAGTACAGCAGTACTATAATCACTCAACCACCAAGCTGACATAAAAACCGTCGTCGTCGTCGTCGTCGTCGTCGTCGTCGTCGTCGTCGTCGTCGTCGTCGTCGTCGTCGTCGTCGTCGTCGTCGTCGTCGTCGTCGTCGTCGTCGTCGTCGTCGTCGTCGTCGTCGTCGTCGTCGTCGTCGTCGTCGTCGTCGTCGTCGTCGTCGTCGTCGTCGTCGTCGTCGTCGTCGTCGTCGTCGTCGTCGTCGTCGTCGTCGTCGTCGTCGTCGTCGTCGTCGTCGTCGTCGTCGTCGTCGTCGTCGTCGTCGTCGTCGTCGTCGTCGTCGTAGTCGTCGTCGTCGTCGTCGTCGTCGTCGTCGTCGTCGTCGTCGTCGTCGTCGTCGTCGTCGTCGTCGTCGTCGTCGTCGTCGTCGTCGTCGTCGTCGTCTACATTTTTACATTTTACATATTTACATGTTACATTTTAACATTTTTTATGATCAAGTCTTTCCCTTGCAACTGACCTGGTAGCCTCGTCTAGTATGAGGATGGATGGGATTTTCAGTAGAGCGCGGGCGATAGCTATCCTCTGTTTCTGGCCCCCAGACACGGTAACTCCTCTCTCCCCCAGAATGGTACTGTAGCCATCAGGGAACTGTCGGATAAAACTGTCAGCATTGGCCAGCCCAGCAGCCTCGTACACCTGTGACAAAGATTAATTAAATTAGTAATACCAAACTAGTGACGGGTAATACAAACAAAGTAACATAGAATCAAACCAGCTACCTTCTGATTACAGCAGTACTATAATCACTCAACCACCAAGCTGACATAAAAACTTTTACTCATACCAGTACTCATAACGTTTTTAATATGTTACATTTTAACAAGTTACCTTTAAGCATGTTACATTTTAAAAGGTTACAATTTTACATGTTACATTTTTACATGTTACATTTTAATATGTTACATTTTAACACGTTACATTTAAGCATGTTACATTTTAAAATGTTACATTTTAACACGTTACATTTTAACATGTTACATTTAACCTTCTTATATTTCCACATGTTACATTTTTACATGTTACATTTTAACATGTTTTACGATCAAGTCATTCCCTTGCAACTGACCTGGTAGCCTCGTCTAGTATGAGGATGGATGGGATTTTCAGTAGAGCGCGGGCGATAGCTATCCTCTGTTTCTGGCCCCCAGACACGGTAACTCCTCTCTCCCCCAGAATGGTACTGTAGCCATCAGGGAACTGTCGGATAAAACTGTCAGCATTGGCCAGCCCAGCAGCCTCGTACACCTGTGACAAAGATTAATTAAATTAGTAATACCAAACTAGTGACGGGTAATACAAACAAAGTAACATAGAATCAAACCAGCTACCTTCTGATTACAGCAGTACTATAATCACTCAACCACCAAGCTGACATAAAAACTTTTACTCATACCAGTACTCATAACGTTTTTAATGTGTTACATTTTAACAAGTTACCTTTAAGCATGTTACATTTTAAAAGGTTACAATTTTACATGTTACATTTTTACATGTTACATTTTAATATGTTACATTTTAACACGTTACATTTAAGCATGTTACATTTTAAAATGTTACATTTTAACACCGTACATTTTAACATGTTACATTTTAACTTCTTATATTTCCACATGTAACATTTTTACATGTTACATTTTAACATGTTTTACGATCAAGTCATTCCCTTGCAACTGACCTGGTAGCCTCGTCTAGTATGAGGATGGATGAGATTTTCAGTAGAGCGCTAAGAGCGCTTGTAGCGGCGATAGCTATCCTCTGTTTCTGGCCCCCAGACACGGTAACTCCTCTCTCCCCCAGAATGGTACTGTAGCCATCAGGGAACTGTCGGATAAAACTGTCAGCATTGGCCAGCCCAGCAGCCACGTACACCTGTGACAAAGATTAATTAAATTAGTAATACCAAACTAGTGACAGGTAATACAAACAAAGTAACGTAGAATCAAACCAGCTACCTTCTTGATTACAAGGCGAGTACAGCAGTACTATAATCACTCAACCACCAAGCTGACATAAAAACCGTCGTCGTCGTCGTCGTCGTCGTCGTCGTCGTCGTCGTCGTCGTCGTCGTCGTCGTCGTCGTCGTCGTCGTCGTCGTCGTCGTCGTCGTCGTCGTCGTCGTCGTCGTCGTCGTCGTCGTCGTCGTCGTCGTCGTCGTCGTCGTCGTCGTCGTCGTCGTCGTCGTCGTCGTCGTCGTCGTCGTCGTCGTCGTCGTCGTCGTCGTCGTCGTCGTCGTCGTCGTCGTCGTCGTCGTCGTCGTCGTCGTCGTCGTCGTCGTCGTCGTCGTCGTCGTCGTCGTCGTCGTCGTCGTCGTCGTCGTCGTCGTCGTCGTCGTCGTCGTCGTCGTCGTCGTCGTCGTCGTCGTCGTCGTCGTCGTCGTCGTCGTCGTCGTCGTCGTCTACATTTTTACATTTTACATATTTACATGTTACATTTTAACATTTTTTATGATCAAGTCTTTCCCTTGCAACTGACCTGGTAGCCTCGTCTAGTATGAGGATGGATGGGATTTTCAGTAGAGCGCGGGCGATAGCTATCCTCTGTTTCTGGCCCCCAGACACGGTAACTCCTCTCTCCCCCAGAATGGTACTGTAGCCATCAGGGAACTGTCGGATAAAACTGTCAGCATTGGCCAGCCCAGCAGCCTCGTACACCTGTGACAAAGATTAATTAAATTAGTAATACCAAACTAGTGACGGGTAATACAAACAAAGTAACATAGAATCAAACCAGCTACCTTCTGATTACAGCAGTACTATAATCACTCAACCACCAAGCTGACATATAAACTTTTACTCATACCAGTACTCATAACGTTTTTAATATGTTACATTTTAACAAGTTACCTTTAAGCATGTTACATTTTAAAAGGTTACAATTTTACATGTTACATTTTTACATGTTACATTTTAATATGTTACATTTTAACACGTTACATTTAAGCATGTTACATTTTAAAATGTTACATTTTAACACGTTACATTTTAACATGTTACATTTAACCTTCTTATATTTCCACATGTTACATTTTTACATGTTACATTTTAACATGTTTTACGATCAAGTCATTCCCTTGCAACTGACCTGGTAGCCTCGTCTAGTATGAGGATGGATGGGATTTTCAGTAGAGCGCGGGCGATAGCTATCCTCTGTTTCTGGCCCCCAGACACGGTAACTCCTCTCTCCCCCAGAATGGTACTGTAGCCATCAGGGAACTGTCGGATAAAACTGTCAGCATTGGCCAGCCCAGCAGCCTCGTACACCTGTGACAAAGATTAATTAAATTAGTAATACCAAACTAGTGACGGGTAATACAAACAAAGTAACATAGAATCAAACCAGCTACCTTCTGATTACAGCAGTACTATATTCACTCAACCACCAAGCTGACATAAAAACTTTTACTCATACCAGTACTTATAACGTTTTTAATGTGTTACATTTTAACAAGTTACCTTTAAGCATGTTACATTTTAAAAGGTTACAATTTTACATGTTACATTTTTACATGTTACATTTTAATATGTTACATTTTAACACGTTACATTTAAGCATGTTACATTTTAAAATGTTACATTTTAACACCGTACATTTTAACATGTTACATTTTAACTTCTTATATTTCCACATGTAACATTTTTACATGTTACATTTTAACATGTTTTACGATCAAGTCATTCCCTTGCAACTGACCTGGTAGCCTCGTCTAGTATGAGGATGGATGAGATTTTCAGTAGAGCGCTAAGAGCGCTTGTAGCGGCGATAGCTATCCTCTGTTTCTGGCCCCCAGACACGGTAACTCCTCTCTCCCCCAGAATGGTACTGTAGCCATCAGGGAACTGTCGGATAAAACTGTCAGCATTGGCCAGCCCAGCAGCCACGTACACCTGTGACAAAGATTAATTAAATTAGTAATACCAAACTAGTGACAGGTAATACAAACAAAGTAACGTAGAATCAAACCAGCTACCTTCTTGATTACAAGGCGAGTACAGCAGTACTATAATCACTCAACCACCAAGCTGACATAAAAACCGTCGTCGTCGTCGTCGTCGTCGTCGTCGTCGTCGTCGTCGTCGTCGTCGTCGTCGTCGTCGTCGTCGTCGTCGTCGTCGTCGTCGTCGTCGTCGTCGTCGTCGTCGTCGTCGTCGTCGTCGTCGTCGTCGTCGTCGTCGTCGTCGTCGTCGTCGTCGTCGTCGTCGTCGTCGTCGTCGTCGTCGTCGTCGTCGTCGTCGTCGTCGTCGTCGTCGTCGTCGTCGTCGTCGTCGTCGTCGTCGTCGTCGTCGTCGTCGTCGTCGTCGTCGTCGTCGTCGTCGTCGTCGTCGTCGTCGTCGTCGTCGTCGTCGTCGTCGTCGTCGTCGTCGTCGTCGTCGTCGTCGTCGTCGTCGTCGTCGTCGTCGTCGTCGTCGTCGTCGTCGTCGTCGTCGTCGTCGTCGTCGTCGTCGTCGTCGTCGTCGTCGTCGTCGTCGTCGTCGTCGTCGTCGTCGTCGTCGTCGTCGTCGTCGTCGTCGTCGTCGTCGTCGTCGTCGTCGTCGTCGTCGTCGTCGTCGTCGTCGTCGTCGTCGTCGTCGTCGTCGTCGTCGTCGTCGTCGTCGTCTACATTTTTACATTTTACATATTTACATGTTACATTTTAACATTTTTTATGATCAAGTCTTTCCCTTGCAACTGACCTGGTAGCCTCGTCTAGTATGAGGATGGATGGGATTTTCAGTAGAGCGCGGGCGATAGCTATCCTCTGTTTCTGGCCCCCAGACACGGTAACTCCTCTCTCCCCCAGAATGGTACTGTAGCCATCAGGGAACTGTCGGATAAAACTGTCAGCATTGGCCAGCCCAGCAGCCTCGTACACCTGTGACAAAGATTAATTAAATTAGTAATACCAAACTAGTGACGGGTAATACAAACAAAGTAACATAGAATCAAACCAGCTACCTTCTGATTACAGCAGTACTATAATCACTCAACCACCAAGCTGACATAAAAACTTTTACTCATACCAGTACTCATAACGTTTTTAATATGTTACATTTTAACAAGTTACCTTTAAGCATGTTACATTTTAAAAGGTTACAATTTTACATGTTACATTTTTACATGTTACATTTTAATATGTTACATTTTAACACGTTACATTTAAGCATGTTACATTTTAAAATGTTACATTTTAACACGTTACATTTTAACATGTTACATTTAACCTTCTTATATTTCCACATGTTACATTTTTACATGTTACATTTTAACATGTTTTACGATCAAGTCATTCCCTTGCAACTGACCTGGTAGCCTCGTCTAGTATGAGGATGGATGGGATTTTCAGTAGAGCGCGGGCGATAGCTATCCTCTGTTTCTGGCCCCCAGACACGGTAACTCCTCTCTCCCCCAGAATGGTACTGTAGCCATCAGGGAACTGTCGGATAAAACTGTCAGCATTGGCCAGCCCAGCAGCCTCGTACACCTGTGACAAAGATTAATTAAATTAGTAATACCAAACTAGTGACGGGTAATACAAACAAAGTAACATAGAATCAAACCAGCTACCTTCTGATTACAGCAGTACTATAATCACTCAACCACCAAGCTGACATAAAAACTTTTACTCATACCAGTACTCATAACGTTTTTAATGTGTTACATTTTAACAAGTTACCTTTAAGCATGTTACATTTTAAAAGGTTACAATTTTACATGTTACATTTTTACATGTTACATTTTAATATGTTACATTTTAACACGTTACATTTAAGCATGTTACATTTTAAAATGTTACATTTTAACACCGTACATTTTAACATGTTACATTTTAACTTCTTATATTTCCACATGTAACATTTTTACATGTTACATTTTAACATGTTTTACGATCAAGTCATTCCCTTGCAACTGACCTGGTAGCCTCGTCTAGTATGAGGATGGATGGGATTTTCAGTAGAAGTAGAGCGCTAAGAGCGCTTGTAGCGGCGATAGCTATCCTCTGTTTCTGGCCCCCAGACACGGTAACTCCTCTCTCCCCCAGAATGGTACTGTAGCCATCAGGGAACTGTCGGATAAAACTGTCAGCATTGGCCAGCCCAGCAGCCACGTACACCTGTGACAAAGATTAATTAAATTAGTAATACCAAACTAGTGACAGGTAATACAAACAAAGTAACGTAGAATCAAACCAGCTACCTTCTTGATTACAAGGCGAGTACAGCAGTACTATAATCACTCAACCACCAAGCTGACATAAAAACCGTCGTCGTCGTCGTCGTCGTCGTCGTCGTCGTCGTCGTCGTCGTCGTCGTCGTCGTCGTCGTCGTCGTCGTCGTCGTCGTCGTCGTCGTCGTCGTCGTCGTCGTCGTCGTCGTCGTCGTCGTCGTCGTCGTCGTCGTCGTCGTCGTCGTCGTCGTCGTCGTCGTCGTCGTCGTCGTCGTCGTCGTCGTCGTCGTCGTCGTCTACATTTTTACATTTTACATATTTACATGTTACATTTTAACATTTTTTATGATCAAGTCTTTCCCTTGCAACTGACCTGGTAGCCTCGTCTAGTATGAGGATGGATGGGATTTTCAGTAGAGCGCGGGCGATAGCTATCCTCTGTTTCTGGCCCCCAGACACGGTAACTCCTCTCTCCCCCAGAATGGTACTGTAGCCATCAGGGAACTGTCGGATAAAACTGTCAGCATTGGCCAGCCCAGCAGCCTCGTACACCTGTGACAAAGATTAATTAAATTAGTAATACCAAACTAGTGACGGGTAATACAAACAAAGTAACATAGAATCAAACCAGCTACCTTCTGATTACAGCAGTACTATAATCACTCAACCACCAAGCTGACATAAAAACTTTTACTCATACCAGTACTCATAACGTTTTTAATATGTTACATTTTAACAAGTTACCTTTAAGCATGTTACATTTTAAAAGGTTACAATTTTACATGTTACATTTTTACATGTTACATTTTAATATGTTACATTTTAACACGTTACATTTAAGCATGTTACATTTTAAAATGTTACATTTTAACACGTTACATTTTAACATGTTACATTTAACCTTCTTATATTTCCACATGTTACATTTTTACATGTTACATTTTAACATGTTTTACGATCAAGTCATTCCCTTGCAACTGACCTGGTAGCCTCGTCTAGTATGAGGATGGATGGGATTTTCAGTAGAGCGCGGGCGATAGCTATCCTCTGTTTCTGGCCCCCAGACACGGTAACTCCTCTCTCCCCCAGAATGGTACTCTAGCCATCAGGGAACTGTCGGATAAAACTGTCAGCATTGGCCAGCCCAGCAGCCTCGTACACCTGTGACAAAGATTAATTAAATTAGTAATACCAAACTAGTGACGGGTAATACAAACAAAGTAACATAGAATCAAACCAGCTACCTTCTGATTACAGCAGTACTATAATCACTCAACCACCAAGCTGACATAAAAACTTTTACTCATACCAGTACTCATAACGTTTTTAATGTGTTACATTTTAACAAGTTACCTTTAAGCATGTTACATTTTAAAAGGTTACAATTTTACATGTTACATTTTTACATGTTACATTTTAATATGTTACATTTTAACACGTTACATTTAAGCATGTTACATTTTAAAATGTTACATTTTAACACCGTACATTTTAACATGTTACATTTTAACTTCTTATATTTCCACATGTAACATTTTTACATGTTACATTTTAACATGTTTTACGATCAAGTCATTCCCTTGCAACTGACCTGGTAGCCTCGTCTAGTATGAGGATGGATGGGATTTTCAGTAGAGCGCTAAGAGCGCTTGTAGCGGCGATAGCTATCCTCTGTTTCTGGCCCCCAGACACGGTAACTCCTCTCTCCCCCAGAATGGTACTGTAGCCATCAGGGAACTGTCGGATAAAACTGTCAGCATTGGCCAGCCCAGCAGCCACGTACACCTGTGACAAAGATTAATTAAATTAGTAATACCAAACTAGTGACAGGTAATACAAACAAAGTAACGTAGAATCAAACCAGCTACCTTCTTGATTACAAGGCGAGTACAGCAGTACTATAATCACTCAACCACCAAGCTGACATAAAAACCGTCGTCGTCGTCGTCGTCGTCGTCGTCGTCGTCGTCGTCGTCGTCGTCGTCGTCGTCGTCGTCGTCGTCGTCGTCGTCGTCGTCGTCGTCGTCGTCGTCGTCGTCGTCGTCGTCGTCGTCGTCGTCGTCGTCGTCGTCGTCGTCGTCGTCGTCGTCGTCGTCGTCGTCGTCGTCGTCGTCGTCGTCGTCGTCGTCGTCGTCGTCGTCGTCGTCGTCGTCGTCGTCGTCGTCGTCGTCGTCGTCGTCGTCGTCGTCGTCGTCGTCGTCGTCGTCGTCGTCGTCGTCGTCGTCGTCGTCGTCGTCGTCGTCGTCGTCGTCGTCGTCGTCGTCGTCGTCGTCGTCGTCGTCGTCGTCGTCGTCGTCGTCGTCGTCGTCGTCGTCGTCGTCGTCGTCGTCGTCGTCGTCGTCGTCGTCGTCGTCGTCGTCGTCGTCGTCGTCGTCGTCGTCGTCGTCGTCGTCGTCGTCGTCGTCGTCGTCGTCGTCGTCGTCGTCGTCGTCGTCGTCGTCGTCGTCGTCGTCGTCGTCGTCGTCGTCGTCGTCGTCGTCGTCGTCGTCGTCGTCGTCGTCGTCGTCGTCGTCGTCGTCGTCGTCGTCGTCATCTACATTTTTACATTTTACATATTTACATGTTACATTTTAACATTTTTTATGATCAAGTCTTTCCCTTGCAACTGACCTGGTAGCCTCGTCTAGTATGAGGATGGATGGGATTTTCAGTAGAGCGCGGGCGATAGCTATCCTCTGTTTCTGGCCCCCAGACACGGTAACTCCTCTCTCCCCCAGAATGGTACTGTAGCCATCAGGGAACTGTCGGATAAAACTGTCAGCATTGGCCAGCCCAGCAGCCTCGTACACCTGTGACAAAGATTAATTAAATTAGTAATACCAAACTAGTGACGGGTAATACAAACAAAGTAACATAGAATCAAACCAGCTACCTTCTGATTACAGCAGTACTATAATCACTCAACCACCAAGCTGACATAAAAACTTTTACTCATACCAGTACTCATAACGTTTTTAATGTGTTACATTTTAACAAGTTACCTTTAAGCATGTTACATTTTAAAAGGTTACAATTTTACATGTTACATTTTTACATGTTACATTTTAATATGTTACATTTTAACACGTTACATTTAAGCATGTTACATTTTAAAATGTTACATTTTAACACCGTACATTTTAACATGTTACATTTTAACTTCTTATATTTCCACATGTAACATTTTTACATGTTACATTTTAACATGTTTTACGATCAAGTCATTCCCTTGCAACTGACCTGGTAGCCTCGTCTAGTATGAGGATGGATGGGATTTTCAGTAGAGCGCTAAGAGCGCTTGTAGCGGCGATAGCTATCCTCTGTTTCTGGCCCCCAGACACGGTAACTCCTCTCTCCCCCAGAATGGTACTGTAGCCATCAGGGAACTGTCGGATAAAACTGTCAGCATTGGCCAGCCCAGCAGCCACGTACACCTGTGACAAAGATTAATTAAATTAGTAATACCAAACTAGTGACAGGTAATACAAACAAAGTAACGTAGAATCAAACCAGCTACCTTCTTGATTACAAGGCGAGTACAGCAGTACTATAATCACTCAACCACCAAGCTGACATAAAAACCGTCGTCGTCGTCGTCGTCGTCGTCGTCGTCGTCGTCGTCGTCGTCGTCGTCGTCGTCGTCGTCGTCGTCGTCGTCGTCGTCGTCGTCGTCGTCGTCGTCGTCGTCGTCGTCGTCGTCGTCGTCGTCGTCGTCGTCGTCGTCGTCGTCGTCGTCGTCGTCGTCGTCGTCGTCGTCGTCGTCGTCGTCGTCGTCGTCGTCGTCGTCGTCGTCGTCGTCGTCGTCGTCGTCGTCGTCGTCGTCGTCGTCGTCGTCGTCGTCGTCGTCGTCGTCGTCGTCGTCGTCGTCGTCGTCGTCGTCGTCGTCGTCGTCGTCGTCGTCGTCGTCGTCGTCGTCGTCGTCGTCGTCGTCGTCGTCGTCGTCGTCGTCGTCGTCGTCGTCGTCGTCGTCGTCGTCGTCGTCGTCGTCGTCGTCGTCGTCGTCGTCTACATTTTTACATTTTACATATTTACATGTTACATTTTAACATTTTTTATGATCAAGTCTTTCCCTTGCAACTGACCTGGTAGGCGCCTTAAAATAAGAAAATAAATAGCAAAACCTAGAAATAATTAGAACACAGATGAAACCATTGTTGTTCGATAGTGAAAAGTATTGTGAATAACATATCAAAAGTCTCCAAAAATATCTTTGGTGGAACACCACCATTTTTCCAAAATGGCGGCCAAATCCAGTAGTATTTTGCTTTTTATTGAAATTCTGACTTTCCAGTCAATATTGGTGAAAAGTCGTCAATACATTTAATGTTCCTCCTGAAATTACCTTTAAAATGATACCAAATACATGTACCTACAACAAAAAATAAACCCCGTAGAAATAATAAAATATTTCAAATAAAAATATTTGTTATAAATTAATGTAATAGTCCAAGCAAACTAAAAATAACGTACACAGGGATCGTATAAAAATTTGTAAGTAAACATGTTATGGTTTTATTTTTATTGTTGTGGTGTGCAGCGTAACATACCAAAATTGCAAAAAATCTGTCCACGGGAAACCCCTAAATTAGGGGGAAAATGGCGGCTTTTCCCAATATTGTACAAATTTTGCAACAAAAGATACCACATGTTTTTTGCACATTTTTCCAGATATTGACTTGGAACCACGACCGATATTTATTGGATGGTCCGTACTTAATTTCAATAGGGAATGCTTTTTGGGCCGCCATCTTGGATCAGCCATATTGGATCTGCCATATTGGATATAAATATTTTTTTATGTAATTATAGTGTTGTGACACATCATTATGAACTAGATTTCCACGCTGATTTCAATGCTGAAATCAGTTTTTTAAATAGCGTTTTACGATTTTAAGATATATGAAAACGAAAACTTTCCCCATACATTTCTTATGGACGTTTCGTACTTTGACAATTTAAAAACACATTGAAAACTACCACAGTCTAAGGTTGTACTATCAGGTTCAAGTATGGCGGGGAAATAGTTCACCAGCAGATCCAACAGATTGGGAGTGGTGTTTGACTGATGGTACATATTACTAACTTACTTATAAATAACTGTACTTATAAATAACTGTAACTGTGTAACTTGGAAATTATATTTAGATAAATATAGGATATGGCCTTTAAAAAATTTCAACAAAACGTTTTATGGTTTTATTTTGTAGTGTTGTGCAGATCGAAAACGGGAAAAACTCGTCATAGCTATTCGTTCAAGTATTGACTTTTATTTTAGCTATGGATTCCTTATTGGTAGTTATTTAGAATTGGAGATAAATGTCTTTAACTAAAGACAAATTTCAAAATAACAATAATTCATTCAATAGTTCATTGAAGGTAGGCCTACATGATTCGTTTTAAATTTGTCATGTGTCATTTAATAATTAATAAAATTAAAGCCAAACATTTACTGAGTTCTTTGATACCAGAATGAACTTGTTTGTTAACATATTAACAACCCGAGATATAAATCTTTTAACAAAAACTGATAAAAAAAGTTTAATTTAATTTTGTGTTGGGGTTTGTACCTCGTCTATAACTAGTCTGTTTTAACTATAAATAAAACAAAATGAAAGCTAACTAAAGTGAAAGATCTTTTATCACTGAATATTTTAAGGCTAGAACGAACTGCAAGCAATAATAATACCTGGAGAAAAATAATCCAAACGCATTTTCAAAGTAACTTACGATACGTCCATAACTGATGTATAGGGGAGAGTTTTCGTTTTAATATATCTTAAGCAACGAAAAAACTTATTTAAAAACGGATTTCAGCATTGAAATCAGCGTGGAAATCTAGTTCATAATGACGTGTCACAACACTATAATTACATAAAAAAATATTTATATCCAATATGGCAGATCCAATATGGCTGATCCAAGATGGCGGCCCAAAAAGCATTCCTTATTGAAATTAAGTACGGACCATCCAATAATATCGGTCGTGGTTCCAAGTCAATATCTGGAAAAAAGTGCAAAAAAACATGTGGTATCTTTTGTTGCAAAATTTGTCCAATATTAGGAAAAGCCGCCATTTTTCCCCTAATTTAGGGGTTTCCCGTGGACAGATTTTTTGCAATTTTGGTATGTTACGCTGCACACCACAACAATAAAAATAAAACCATAACATGTTTACTTACAAATTTTTATACGATCCCTGTGTACGTTATTTTTAGTTTGCTTGGACTATTACATTAATTTATAACAAATATTTTTATTTGAAATATTTTATTATTTCTACGGGGTTTATTTTTTGTTGTAGGTACATGTATTTGGTATCATTTTAAAGGTAATTTCAGGAGGAACATTAAATGTATTGACGACTTTTCACCAATATTGACTGGAAAGTCAGAATTTCAATAAAAAGCAAAATACTACTGGATTTGGCCGCCATTTTGGAAAAATGGTGGTGTTCCACCAAAGATATTTTTGGAGACTTTTGATATGTTATTCACAATACTTTTCACTATCGAACAACAATGGTTTCATCTGTGTTCTAATTATTTCTAGGTCAAACCACATATTCAGGGGCCTATGGTAGCCTCGTCTAGTATGAGGATGGATGGGATTTTCAGTAGAGCGCGGGCGATAGCTATCCTCTGTTTCTGGCCCCCAGACACGGTAACTCCTCTCTCCCCCAGAATGGTACTGTAGCCATCAGGGAACTGTCGGATAAAACTGTCAGCATTGGCCAGCCCAGCAGCCTCGTACACCTGTGACAAAGATTAATTAAATTAGTAATACCAAACTAGTGACGGGTAATACAAACAAAGTAACATAGAATCAAACCAGCTACCTTCTGATTACAGCAGTACTATAATCACTCAACCACCAAGCTGACATAAAAACTTTTACTCATACCAGTACTCATAACGTTTTTAATATGTTACATTTTAACAAGTTACCTTTAAGCATGTTACATTTTAAAAGGTTACAATTTTACATGTTACATTTTTACATGTTACATTTTAATATGTTACATTTTAACACGTTACATTTAAGCATGTTACATTTTAAAATGTTACATTTTAACACGTTACATTTTAACATGTTACATTTAACCTTCTTATATTTCCACATGTTACATTTTTACATGTTACATTTTAACATGTTTTACGATCAAGTCATTCCCTTGCAACTGACCTGGTAGCCTCGTCTAGTATGAGGATGGATGGGATTTTCAGTAGAGCGCGGGCGATAGCTATCCTCTGTTTCTGGCCCCCAGACACGGTAACTCCTCTCTCCCCCAGAATGGTACTGTAGCCATCAGGGAACTGTCGGATAAAACTGTCAGCATTGGCCAGCCCAGCAGCCTCGTACACCTGTGACAAAGATTAATTAAATTAGTAATACCAAACTAGTGACGGGTAATACAAACAAAGTAACATAGAATCAAACCAGCTACCTTCTGATTACAGCAGTACTATAATCACTCAACCACCAAGCTGACATAAAAACTTTTACTCATACCAGTACTCATAACGTTTTTAATGTGTTACATTTTAACAAGTTACCTTTAAGCATGTTACATTTTAAAAGGTTACAATTTTACATGTTACATTTTTACATGTTACATTTTAATATGTTACATTTTAACACGTTACATTTAAGCATGTTACATTTTAAAATGTTACATTTTAACACCGTACATTTTAACATGTTACATTTTAACTTCTTATATTTCCACATGTAACATTTTTACATGTTACATTTTAACATGTTTTACGATCAAGTCATTCCCTTGCAACTGACCTGGTAGCCTCGTCTAGTATGAGGATGGATGGGATTTTCAGTAGAGCGCTAAGAGCGCTTGTAGCGGCGATAGCTATCCTCTGTTTCTGGCCCCCAGACACGGTAACTCCTCTCTCCCCCAGAATGGTACTGTAGCCATCAGGGAACTGTCGGATAAAACTGTCAGCATTGGCCAGCCCAGCAGCCACGTACACCTGTGACAAAGATTAATTAAATTAGTAATACCAAACTAGTGACAGGTAATACAAACAAAGTAACGTAGAATCAAACCAGCTACCTTCTTGATTACAAGGCGAGTACAGCAGTACTATAATCACTCAACCACCAAGCTGACATAAAAACCGTCGTCGTCGTCGTCGTCGTCGTCGTCGTCGTCGTCGTCGTCGTCGTCGTCGTCGTCGTCGTCGTCGTCGTCGTCGTCGTCGTCGTCGTCGTCGTCGTCGTCGTCGTCGTCGTCGTCGTCGTCGTCGTCGTCGTCGTCGTCGTCGTCGTCGTCGTCGTCGTCGTCGTCGTCGTCGTCGTCGTCGTCGTCGTCGTCGTCGTCGTCGTCGTCGTCGTCGTCGTCGTCGTCGTCGTCGTCGTCGTCGTCGTCGTCGTCGTCGTCGTCGTCGTCGTCGTCGTCGTCGTCGTCGTCGTCGTCGTCGTCGTCGTCGTCGTCGTCGTCGTCGTCGTCGTCGTCGTCGTCGTCGTCGTCGTCGTCGTCGTCGTCGTCGTCGTCGTCGTCGTCGTCGTCGTCGTCGTCGTCGTCGTCGTCGTCGTCGTCGTCGTCGTCGTCGTCGTCGTCGTCGTCGTCGTCGTCGTCGTCGTCGTCGTCGTCGTCGTCGTCGTCGTCGTCGTCGTCGTCGTCGTCGTCGTCGTCATCTACATTTTTACATTTTACATATTTACATGTTACATTTTAACATTTTTTATGATCAAGTCTTTCCCTTGCAACTGACCTGGTAGCCTCGTCTAGTATGAGGATGGATGGGATTTTCAGTAGAGCGCGGGCGATAGCTATCCTCTGTTTCTGGCCCCCAGACACGGTAACTCCTCTCTCCCCCAGAATGGTACTGTAGCCATCAGGGAACTGTCGGATAAAACTGTCAGCATTGGCCAGCCCAGCAGCCTCGTACACCTGTGACAAAGATTAATTAAATTAGTAATACCAAACTAGTGACGGGTAATACAAACAAAGTAACATAGAATCAAACCAGCTACCTTCTGATTACAGCAGTACTATAATCACTCAACCACCAAGCTGACATAAAAACTTTTACTCATACCAGTACTCATAACGTTTTTAATGTGTTACATTTTAACAAGTTACCTTTAAGCATGTTACATTTTAAAAGGTTACAATTTTACATGTTACATTTTTACATGTTACATTTTAATATGTTACATTTTAACACGTTACATTTAAGCATGTTACATTTTAAAATGTTACATTTTAACACCGTACATTTTAACATGTTACATTTTAACTTCTTATATTTCCACATGTAACATTTTTACATGTTACATTTTAACATGTTTTACGATCAAGTCATTCCCTTGCAACTGACCTGGTAGCCTCGTCTAGTATGAGGATGGATGGGATTTTCAGTAGAGCGCTAAGAGCGCTTGTAGCGGCGATAGCTATCCTCTGTTTCTGGCCCCCAGACACGGTAACTCCTCTCTCCCCCAGAATGGTACTGTAGCCATCAGGGAACTGTCGGATAAAACTGTCAGCATTGGCCAGCCCAGCAGCCACGTACACCTGTGACAAAGATTAATTAAATTAGTAATACCAAACTAGTGACAGGTAATACAAACAAAGTAACGTAGAATCAAACCAGCTACCTTCTTGATTACAAGGCGAGTACAGCAGTACTATAATCACTCAACCACCAAGCTGACATAAAAACCGTCGTCGTCGTCGTCGTCGTCGTCGTCGTCGTCGTCGTCGTCGTCGTCGTCGTCGTCGTCGTCGTCGTCGTCGTCGTCGTCGTCGTCGTCGTCGTCGTCGTCGTCGTCGTCGTCGTCGTCGTCGTCGTCGTCGTCGTCGTCGTCGTCGTCGTCGTCGTCGTCGTCGTCGTCGTCGTCGTCGTCGTCGTCGTCGTCGTCGTCGTCGTCGTCGTCGTCGTCGTCGTCGTCGTCGTCGTCGTCGTCGTCGTCGTCGTCGTCGTCGTCGTCGTCGTCGTCGTCGTCGTCGTCGTCGTCGTCGTCGTCGTCGTCGTCGTCGTCGTCGTCGTCGTCGTCGTCGTCGTCGTCGTCGTCGTCGTCGTCGTCGTCGTCGTCGTCGTCGTCGTCGTCGTCGTCGTCGTCGTCGTCGTCGTCGTCGTCGTCGTCGTCGTCGTCGTCGTCGTCGTCGTCGTCGTCGTCGTCGTCGTCTACATTTTTACATTTTACATATTTACATGTTACATTTTAACATTTTTTATGATCAAGTCTTTCCCTTGCAACTGACCTGGTAGCCTCGTCTAGTATGAGGATGGATGGGATTTTCAGTAGAGCGCGGGCGATAGCTATCCTCTGTTTCTGGCCCCCAGACACGGTAACTCCTCTCTCCCCCAGAATGGTACTGTAGCCATCAGGGAACTGTCGGATAAAACTGTCAGCATTGGCCAGCCCAGCAGCCTCGTACACCTGTGACAAAGATTAATTAAATTAGTAATACCAAACTAGTGACGGGTAATACAAACAAAGTAACATAGAATCAAACCAGCTACCTTCTGATTACAGCAGTACTATAATCACTCAACCACCAAGCTGACATAAAAACTTTTACTCATACCAGTACTCATAACGTTTTTAATATGTTACATTTTAACAAGTTACCTTTAAGCATGTTACATTTTAAAAGGTTACAATTTTACATGTTACATTTTTACATGTTACATTTTAATATGTTACATTTTAACACGTTACATTTAAGCATGTTACATTTTAAAATGTTACATTTTAACACGTTACATTTTAACATGTTACATTTAACCTTCTTATATTTCCACATGTTACATTTTTACATGTTACATTTTAACATGTTTTACGACATGTTTTACGATCATCAAGTCATTCCCTTGCAACTGACCTGGTAGCCTCGTCTAGTATGAGGATGGATGGGATTTTCAGTAGAGCGCGGGCGATAGCTATCCTCTGTTTCTGGCCCCCAGACACGGTAACTCCTCTCTCCCCCAGAATGGTACTGTAGCCATCAGGGAACTGTCGGATAAAACTGTCAGCATTGGCCAGCCCAGCAGCCTCGTACACCTGTGACAAAGATTAATTAAATTAGTAATACCAAACTAGTGACGGGTAATACAAACAAAGTAACATAGAATCAAACCAGCTACCTTCTGATTACAGCAGTACTATAATCACTCAACCACCAAGCTGACATAAAAACTTTTACTCATACCAGTACTCATAACGTTTTTAATGTGTTACATTTTAACAAGTTACCTTTAAGCATGTTACATTTTAAAAGGTTACAATTTTACATGTTACATTTTTACATGTTACATTTTAATATGTTACATTTTAACACGTTACATTTAAGCATGTTACATTTTAAAATGTTACATTTTAACACCGTACATTTTAACATGTTACATTTTAACTTCTTATATTTCCACATGTAACATTTTTACATGTTACATTTTAACATGTTTTACGATCAAGTCATTCCCTTGCAACTGACCTGGTAGCCTCGTCTAGTATGAGGATGGATGGGATTTTCAGTAGAGCGCTAAGAGCGCTTGTAGCGGCGATAGCTATCCTCTGTTTCTGGCCCCCAGACACGGTAACTCCTCTCTCCCCCAGAATGGTACTGTAGCCATCAGGGAACTGTCGGATAAAACTGTCAGCATTGGCCAGCCCAGCAGCCACGTACACCTGTGACAAAGATTAATTAAATTAGTAATACCAAACTAGTGACAGGTAATACAAACAAAGTAACGTAGAATCAAACCAGCTACCTTCTTGATTACAAGGCGAGTACAGCAGTACTATAATCACTCAACCACCAAGCTGACATAAAAACCGTCGTCGTCGTCGTCGTCGTCGTCGTCGTCGTCGTCGTCGTCGTCGTCGTCGTCGTCGTCGTCGTCGTCGTCGTCGTCGTCGTCGTCGTCGTCGTCGTCGTCGTCGTCGTCGTCGTCGTCGTCGTCGTCGTCGTCGTCGTCGTCGTCGTCGTCGTCGTCGTCGTCGTCGTCGTCGTCGTCGTCGTCGTCGTCGTCGTCGTCGTCGTCGTCGTCGTCGTCGTCGTCGTCGTCGTCGTCGTCGTCGTCGTCGTCGTCGTCGTCGTCGTCGTCGTCGTCGTCGTCGTCGTCGTCGTCGTCGTCGTCGTCGTCGTCGTCGTCGTCGTCGTCGTCGTCGTCGTCGTCGTCGTCGTCGTCGTCGTCGTCGTCGTCGTCGTCGTCGTCGTCGTCGTCGTCGTCGTCGTCGTCGTCGTCGTCGTCGTCGTCGTCGTCGTCGTCGTCTACATTTTTACATTTTACATATTTACATGTTACATTTTAACATTTTTTATGATCAAGTCTTTCCCTTGCAACTGACCTGGTAGCCTCGTCTAGTATGAGGATGGATGGGATTTTCAGTAGAGCGCGGGCGATAGCTATCCTCTGTTTCTGGCCCCCAGACACGGTAACTCCTCTCTCCCCCAGAATGGTACTGTAGCCATCAGGGAACTGTCGGATAAAACTGTCAGCATTGGCCAGCCCAGCAGCCTCGTACACCTGTGACAAAGATTAATTAAATTAGTAATACCAAACTAGTGACGGGTAATACAAACAAAGTAACATAGAATCAAACCAGCTACCTTCTGATTACAGCAGTACTATAATCACTCAACCACCAAGCTGACATAAAAACTTTTACTCATACCAGTACTCATAACGTTTTTAATATGTTACATTTTAACAAGTTACCTTTAAGCATGTTACATTTTAAAAGGTTACAATTTTACATGTTACATTTTTACATGTTACATTTTAATATGTTACATTTTAACACGTTACATTTAAGCATGTTACATTTTAAAATGTTACATTT
Organism: Macrosteles quadrilineatus; assembly: GCF_028750875.1. NCBI lineage: Eukaryota > Metazoa > Arthropoda > Insecta > Hemiptera > Cicadellidae > Macrosteles > Macrosteles quadrilineatus. Next base: position 29,791 of record NW_026543050.1, on the reverse strand, counting down.
TAACACGTTACATTTTAACATGTTACATTTAACCTTCTTATATTTCCACATGTTACATTTTTACATGTTACATTTTAACATGTTTTACGATCAAGTCATTCCCTTGCAACTGACCTGGTAGCCTCGTCTAGTATGAGGATGGATGGGATTTTCAGTAGAGCGCGGGCGATAGCTATCCTCTGTTTCTGGCCCCCAGACACGGTAACTCCTCTCTCCCCCAGAATGGTACTGTAGCCATCAGGGAACTGTCGGATAAAACTGTCAGCATTGGCCAGCCCAGCAGCCTCGTACACCTGTGACAAAGATTAATTAAATTAGTAATACCAAACTAGTGACGGGTAATACAAACAAAGTAACATAGAATCAAACCAGCTACCTTCTGATTACAGCAGTACTATAATCATTCAACCACCAAGCTGACATAAAAACTTTTACTCATACCAGTACTCATAACGTTTTTAATGTGTTACATTTTAACAAGTTACCTTTAAGCATGTTACATTTTAAAAGGTTACAATTTTACATGTTACATTTTTACATGTTACATTTTAATATGTTACATTTTAACACGTTACATTTAAGCATGTTACATTTTAAAATGTTACATTTTAACACCGTACATTTTAACATGTTACATTTTAACTTCTTATATTTCCACATGTAACATTTTTACATGTTACATTTTAACATGTTTTACGATCAAGTCATTCCCTTGCAACTGACCTGGTAGCCTCGTCTAGTATGAGGATGGATGGGATTTTCAGTAGAGCGCTAAGAGCGCTTGTAGCGGCGATAGCTATCCTCTGTTTCTGGCCCCCAGACACGGTAACTCCTCTCTCCCCCAGAATGGTACTGTAGCCATCAGGGAACTGTCGGATAAAACTGTCAGCATTGGCCAGCCCAGCAGCCACGTACACCTGTGACAAAGATTAATTAAATTAGTAATACCAAACTAGTGACAGGTAATACAAACAAAGTAACGTAGAATCAAACCAGCTACCTTCTTGATTACAAGGCGAGTACAGCAGTACTATAATCACTCAACCACCAAGCTGACATAAAAACCGTCGTCGTCGTCGTCGTCGTCGTCGTCGTCGTCGTCGTCGTCGTCGTCGTCGTCGTCGTCGTCGTCGTCGTCGTCGTCGTCGTCGTCGTCGTCGTCGTCGTCGTCGTCGTCGTCGTCGTCGTCGTCGTCGTCGTCGTCGTCGTCGTCGTCGTCGTCGTCGTCGTCGTCGTCGTCGTCGTCGTCGTCGTCGTCGTCGTCGTCGTCGTCGTCGTCGTCGTCGTCGTCGTCGTCGTCGTCGTCGTCGTCGTCGTCGTCGTCGTCGTCGTCGTCGTCGTCGTCGTCGTCGTCGTCGTCGTCGTCGTCGTCGTCGTCGTCGTCGTCGTCGTCGTCGTCGTCGTCGTCGTCGTCGTCGTCGTCGTCGTCGTCGTCGTCGTCGTCGTCGTCGTCGTCGTCGTCGTCGTCGTCGTCGTCGTCGTCGTCGTCGTCGTCGTCGTCGTCGTCGTCGTCGTCGTCGTCGTCGTCGTCGTCGTCGTCTACATTTTTACATTTTACATATTTACATGTTACATTTTAACATTTTTTATGATCAAGTCTTTCCCTTGCAACTGACCTGGTAGCCTCGTCTAGTATGAGGATGGATGGGATTTTCAGTAGAGCGCGGGCGATAGCTATCCTCTGTTTCTGGCCCCCAGACACGGTAACTCCTCTCTCCCCCAGAATGGTACTGTAGCCATCAGGGAACTGTCGGATAAAACTGTCAGCATTGGCCAGCCCAGCAGCCTCGTACACCTGTGACAAAGATTAATTAAATTAGTAATACCAAACTAGTGACGGGTAATACAAACAAAGTAACATAGAATCAAACCAGCTACCTTCTGATTACAGCAGTACTATAATCACTCAACCACCAAGCTGACATAAAAACTTTTACTCATACCAGTACTCATAACGTTTTTAATATGTTACATTTTAACAAGTTACCTTTAAGCATGTTACATTTTAAAAGGTTACAATTTTACATGTTACATTTTTACATGTTACATTTTAATATGTTACATTTTAACACGTTACATTTAAGCATGTTACATTTTAAAATGTTACATTTTAACACGTTACATTTTAACATGTTACATTTAACCTTCTTATATTTCCACATGTTACATTTTTACATGTTACATTTTAACATGTTTTACGATCAAGTCATTCCCTTGCAACTGACCTGGTAGCCTCGTCTAGTATGAGGATGGATGGGATTTTCAGTAGAGCGCGGGCGATAGCTATCCTCTGTTTCTGGCCCCCAGACACGGTAACTCCTCTCTCCCCCAGAATGGTACTGTAGCCATCAGGGAACTGTCGGATAAAACTGTCAGCATTGGCCAGCCCAGCAGCCTCGTACACCTGTGACAAAGATTAATTAAATTAGTAATACCAAACTAGTGACGGGTAATACAAACAAAGTAACATAGAATCAAACCAGCTACCTTCTGATTACAGCAGTACTATAATCACTCAACCACCAAGCTGACATAAAAACTTTTACTCATACCAGTACTCATAACGTTTTTAATGTGTTACATTTTAACAAGTTACCTTTAAGCATGTTACATTTTAAAAGGTTACAATTTTACATGTTACATTTTTACATGTTACATTTTAATATGTTACATTTTAACACGTTACATTTAAGCATGTTACATTTTAAAATGTTACATTTTAACACCGTACATTTTAACATGTTACATTTTAACTTCTTATATTTCCACATGTAACATTTTTACATGTTACATTTTAACATGTTTTACGATCAAGTCATTCCCTTGCAACTGACCTGGTAGCCTCGTCTAGTATGAGGATGGATGGGATTTTCAGTAGAGCGCTAAGAGCGCTTGTAGCGGCGATAGCTATCCTCTGTTTCTGGCCCCCAGACACGGTAACTCCTCTCTCCCCCAGAATGGTACTGTAGCCATCAGGGAACTGTCGGATAAAACTGTCAGCATTGGCCAGCCCAGCAGCCACGTACACCTGTGACAAAGATTAATTAAATTAGTAATACCAAACTAGTGACAGGTAATACAAACAAAGTAACGTAGAATCAAACCAGCTACCTTCTTGATTACAAGGCGAGTACAGCAGTACTATAATCACTCAACCACCAAGCTGACATAAAAACCGTCGTCGTCGTCGTCGTCGTCGTCGTCGTCGTCGTCGTCGTCGTCGTCGTCGTCGTCGTCGTCGTCGTCGTCGTCGTCGTCGTCGTCGTCGTCGTCGTCGTCGTCGTCGTCGTCGTCGTCGTCGTCGTCGTCGTCGTCGTCGTCGTCGTCGTCGTCGTCGTCGTCGTCGTCGTCGTCGTCGTCGTCGTCGTCGTCGTCGTCGTCGTCGTCGTCGTCGTCGTCGTCGTCGTCGTCGTCGTCGTCGTCGTCGTCGTCGTCGTCGTCGTCGTCGTCGTCGTCGTCGTCGTCGTCGTCGTCGTCGTCGTCGTCGTCGTCGTCGTCGTCGTCGTCGTCGTCGTCGTCGTCGTCGTCGTCGTCGTCGTCGTCGTCGTCGTCGTCGTCGTCGTCGTCGTCGTCGTCGTCGTCGTCTACATTTTTACATTTTACATATTTACATGTTACATTTTAACATTTTTTATGATCAAGTCTTTCCCTTGCAACTGACCTGGTAGCCTCGTCTAGTATGAGGATGGATGGGATTTTCAGTAGAGCGCGGGCGATAGCTATCCTCTGTTTCTGGCCCCCAGACACGGTAACTCCTCTCTCCCCCAGAATGGTACTGTAGCCATCAGGGAACTGTCGGATAAAACTGTCAGCATTGGCCAGCCCAGCAGCCTCGTACACCTGTGACAAAGATTAATTAAATTAGTAATACCAAACTAGTGACGGGTAATACAAACAAAGTAACATAGAATCAAACCAGCTACCTTCTGATTACAGCAGTACTATAATCACTCAACCACCAAGCTGACATAAAAACTTTTACTCATACCAGTACTCATAACGTTTTTAATATGTTACATTTTAACAAGTTACCTTTAAGCATGTTACATTTTATGTTACATTTTTACATGTTACATTTTAATATGTTACATTTTAACACGTTACATTTAAGCATGTTACATTTTAAAATGTTACATTTTAACACGTTACATTTTAACATGTTACATTTAACCTTCTTATATTTCCACATGTTACATTTTTACATGTTACATTTTAACATGTTTTACGATCAAGTCATTCCCTTGCAACTGACCTGGTAGCCTCGTCTAGTATGAGGATGGATGGGATTTTCAGTAGAGCGCGGGCGATAGCTATCCTCTGTTTCTGGCCCCCAGACACGGTAACTCCTCTCTCCCCCAGAATGGTACTGTAGCCATCAGGGAACTGTCGGATAAAACTGTCAGCATTGGCCAGCCCAGCAGCCTCGTACACCTGTGACAAAGATTAATTAAATTAGTAATACCAAACTAGTGACGGGTAATACAAACAAAGTAACATAGAATCAAACCAGCTACCTTCTGATTACAGCAGTACTATAATCACTCAACCACCAAGCTGACATAAAAACTTTTACTCATACCAGTACTCATAACGTTTTTAATGTGTTACATTTTAACAAGTTACCTTTAAGCATGTTACATTTTAAAAGGTTACAATTTTACATGTTACATTTTTACATGTTACATTTTAATATGTTACATTTTAACACGTTACATTTAAGCATGTTACATTTTAAAATGTTACATTTTAACACCGTACATTTTAACATGTTACATTTTAACTTCTTATATTTCCACATGTAACATTTTTACATGTTACATTTTAACATGTTTTACGATCAAGTCATTCCCTTGCAACTGACCTGGTAGCCTCGTCTAGTATGAGGATGGATGGGATTTTCAGTAGAGCGCTAAGAGCGCTTGTAGCGGCGATAGCTATCCTCTGTTTCTGGCCCCCAGACACGGTAACTCCTCTCTCCCCCAGAATGGTACTGTAGCCATCAGGGAACTGTCGGATAAAACTGTCAGCATTGGCCAGCCCAGCAGCCACGTACACCTGTGACAAAGATTAATTAAATTAGTAATACCAAACTAGTGACAGGTAATACAAACAAAGTAACGTAGAATCAAACCAGCTACCTTCTTGATTACAAGGCGAGTACAGCAGTACTATAATCACTCAACCACCAAGCTGACATAAAAACCGTCGTCGTCGTCGTCGTCGTCGTCGTCGTCGTCGTCGTCGTCGTCGTCGTCGTCGTCGTCGTCGTCGTCGTCGTCGTCGTCGTCGTCGTCTACATTTTTACATTTTACATATTTACATGTTACATTTTAACATTTTTTATGATCAAGTCTTTCCCTTGCAACTGACCTGGTAGCCTCGTCTAGTATGAGGATGGATGGGATTTTCAGTAGAGCGCGGGCGATAGCTATCCTCTGTTTCTGGCCCCCAGACACGGTAACTCCTCTCTCCCCCAGAATGGTACTGTAGCCATCAGGGAACTGTCGGATAAAACTGTCAGCATTGGCCAGCCCAGCAGCCTCGTACACCTGTGACAAAGATTAATTAAATTAGTAATACCAAACTAGTGACGGGTAATACAAACAAAGTAACATAGAATCAAACCAGCTACCTTCTGATTACAGCAGTACTATAATCACTCAACCACCAAGCTGACATAAAAACTTTTACTCATACCAGTACTCATAACGTTTTTAATATGTTACATTTTAACAAGTTACCTTTAAGCATGTTACATTTTAAAAGGTTACAATTTTACATGTTACATTTTTACATGTTACATTTTAATATGTTACATTTTAACACGTTACATTTAAGCATGTTACATTTTAAAATGTTACATTTTAACACGTTACATTTTAACATGTTACATTTAACCTTCTTATATTTCCACATGTTACATTTTTACATGTTACATTTTAACATGTTTTACGATCAAGTCATTCCCTTGCAACTGACCTGGTAGCCTCGTCTAGTATGAGGATGGATGGGATTTTCAGTAGAGCGCGGGCGATAGCTATCCTCTGTTTCTGGCCCCTAGACACGGTAACTCCTCTCTCCCCCAGAATGGTACTGTAGCCATCAGGGAACTGTCGGATAAAACTGTCAGCATTGGCCAGCCCAGCAGCCTCGTACACCTGTGACAAAGATTAATTAAATTAGTAATACCAAACTAGTGACGGGTAATACAAACAAAGTAACATAGAATCAAACCAGCTACCTTCTGATTACAGCAGTACTATAATCACTCAACCACCAAGCTGACATAAAAACTTTTACTCATACCAGTACTCATAACGTTTTTAATGTGTTACATTTTAACAAGTTACCTTTAAGCATGTTACATTTTAAAAGGTTACAATTTTACATGTTACATTTTTACATGTTACATTTTAATATGTTACATTTTAACACGTTACATTTAAGCATGTTACATTTTTTAAGCATGTTACATTTTAAAATGTTACATTTTAACACCGTACATTTTAACATGTTACATTTTAACTTCTTATATTTCCACATGTAACATTTTTACATGTTACATTTTAACATGTTTTACGATCAAGTCATTCCCTTGCAACTGACCTGGTAGCCTCGTCTAGTATGAGGATGGATGGGATTTTCAGTAGAGCGCTAAGAGCGCTTGTAGCGGCGATAGCTATCCTCTGTTTCTGGCCCCCAGACACGGTAACTCCTCTCTCCCCCAGAATGGTACTGTAGCCATCAGGGAACTGTCGGATAAAACTGTCAGCATTGGCCAGCCCAGCAGCCACGTACACCTGTGACAAAGATTAATTAAATTAGTAATACCAAACTAGTGACAGGTAATACAAACAAAGTAACGTAGAATCAAACCAGCTACCTTCTTGATTACAAGGCGAGTACAGCAGTACTATAATCACTCAACCACCAAGCTGACATAAAAACCGTCGTCGTCGTCGTCGTCGTCGTCGTCGTCGTCGTCGTCGTCGTCGTCGTCGTCGTCGTCGTCGTCGTCGTCGTCGTCGTCGTCGTCGTCGTCGTCGTCGTCGTCGTCGTCGTCGTCGTCGTCGTCGTCGTCGTCGTCGTCGTCGTCGTCGTCGTCGTCGTCGTCGTCGTCGTCGTCGTCGTCGTCGTCGTCGTCGTCGTCGTCGTCGTCGTCGTCGTCGTCGTCGTCGTCGTCGTCGTCGTCGTCGTCGTCGTCGTCGTCGTCGTCGTCGTCGTCGTCGTCGTCGTCGTCGTCGTCGTCGTCGTCGTCGTCGTCGTTTTCGTCGTCGTCGTCGTCGTCGTCGTCGTCGTCGTCGTCGTCGTCGTCGTCGTCGTCGTCGTCGTCGTCGTCGTCGTCGTCGTCGTCGTCGTCGTCGTCGTCGTCGTCGTCGTCGTCGTCGTCGTCGTCGTCGTCGTCGTCGTCGTCGTCGTCGTCGTCGTCGTCGTCGTCGTCGTCGTCGTCGTCGTCGTCGTCGTCGTCGTCGTCGTCGTCGTCGTCGTCGTCGTCGTCGTCGTCGTCGTCGTCGTCGTCGTCGTCGTCGTCGTCGTCGTCGTCGTCGTCGTCGTCGTCGTCGTCGTCGTCGTCGTCGTCGTCGTCGTCGTCGTCGTCGTCGTCGTCGTCGTCGTCGTCGTCGTCGTCGTCGTCGTCGTCGTCGTCTACATTTTTACATTTTACATATTTACATGTTACATTTTAACATTTTTTATGATCAAGTCTTTCCCTTGCAACTGACCTGGTAGCCTCGTCTAGTATGAGGATGGATGGGATTTTCAGTAGAGCGCGGGCGATAGCTATCCTCTGTTTCTGGCCCCCAGACACGGTAACTCCTCTCTCCCCCAGAATGGTACTGTAGCCATCAGGGAACTGTCGGATAAAACTGTCAGCATTGGCCAGCCCAGCAGCCTCGTACACCTGTGACAAAGATTAATTAAATTAGTAATACCAAACTAGTGACGGGTAATACAAACAAAGTAACATAGAATCAAACCAGCTACCTTCTGATTACAGCAGTACTATAATCACTCAACCACCAAGCTGACATAAAAACTTTTACTCATACCAGTACTCATAACGTTTTTAATATGTTACATTTTAACAAGTTACCTTTAAGCATGTTACATTTTAAAAGGTTACAATTTTACATGTTACATTTTTACATGTTACATTTTAATATGTTACACTTTAACACGTTACATTTAAGCATGTTACATTTTAAAATGTTACATTTTAACACGTTACATTTTAACATGTTACATTTAACCTTCTTATATTTCCACATGTTACATTTTTACATGTTACATTTTAACATGTTTTACGATCAAGTCATTCCCTTGCAACTGACCTGGTAGCCTCGTCTAGTATGAGGATGGATGGGATTTTCAGTAGAGCGCGGGCGATAGCTATCCTCTGTTTCTGGCCCCCAGACACGGTAACTCCTCTCTCCCCCAGAATGGTACTGTAGCCATCAGGGAACTGTCGGATAAAACTGTCAGCATTGGCCAGCCCAGCAGCCTCGTACACCTGTGACAAAGATTAATTAAATTAGTAATACCAAACTAGTGACGGGTAATACAAACAAAGTAACATAGAATCAAACCAGCTACCTTCTACTATAATCACTCAACCACCAAGCTGACATAAAAACTTTTACTCATACCAGTACTCATAACGTTTTTAATGTGTTACATTTTAACAAGTTACCTTTAAGCATGTTACATTTTAAAAGGTTACAATTTTACATGTTACATTTTTACATGTTACATTTTAATATGTTACATTTTAACACGTTACATTTAAGCATGTTACATTTTAAAATGTTACATTTTAACACCGTACATTTTAACATGTTACATTTTAACTTCTTATATTTCCACATGTAACATTTTTACATGTTACATTTTAACATGTTTTACGATCAAGTCATTCCCTTGCAACTGACCTGGTAGCCTCGTCTAGTATGAGGATGGATGGGATTTTCAGTAGAGCGCTAAGAGCGCTTGTAGCGGCGATAGCTATCCTCTGTTTCTGGCCCCCAGACACGGTAACTCCTCTCTCCCCCAGAATGGTACTGTAGCCATCAGGGAACTGTCGGATAAAACTGTCAGCATTGGCCAGCCCAGCAGCCACGTACACCTGTGACAAAGATTAATTAAATTAGTAATACCAAACTAGTGACAGGTAATACAAACAAAGTAACGTAGAATCAAACCAGCTACCTTCTTGATTACAAGGCGAGTACAGCAGTACTATAATCACTCAACCACCAAGCTGACATAAAAACCGTCGTCGTCGTCGTCGTCGTCGTCGTCGTCGTCGTCGTCGTCGTCGTCGTCGTCGTCGTCGTCGTCGTCGTCGTCGTCGTCGTCGTCGTCGTCGTCGTCGTCGTCGTCGTCGTCGTCGTCGTCGTCGTCGTCGTCGTCGTCGTCGTCGTCGTCGTCGTCGTCGTCGTCGTCGTCGTCGTCGTCGTCGTCGTCGTCGTCGTCGTCGTCGTCGTCGTCGTCGTCGTCGTCGTCGTCGTCGTCGTCGTCGTCGTCGTCGTCGTCGTCGTCGTCGTCGTCGTCGTCGTCGTCGTCGTCGTCGTCGTCGTCGTCGTCGTCGTCGTCGTCGTCGTCGTCGTCGTCGTCGTCTACATTTTTACATTTTACATATTTACATGTTACATTTTAACATTTTTTATGATCAAGTCTTTCCCTTGCAACTGACCTGGTAGCCTCGTCTAGTATGAGGATGGATGGGATTTTCAGTAGAGCGCGGGCGATAGCTATCCTCTGTTTCTGGCCCCCAGACACGGTAACTCCTCTCT
>NW_026543050.1:0-12500 GCF_028750875.1 Macrosteles quadrilineatus | reverse complement strand
CAGTACTATAATCACTCAACCACCAAGCTGACATAAAAACTTTTACTCATACCAGTACTCATAACGTTTTTAATGTGTTACATTTTAACAAGTTACCTTTAAGCATGTTACATTTTAAAAGGTTACAATTTTACATGTTACATTTTTACATGTTACATTTTAATATGTTACATTTTAACACGTTACATTTAAGCATGTTACATTTTAAAATGTTACATTTTAACACCGTACATTTTAACATGTTACATTTTAACTTCTTATATTTCCACATGTAACATTTTTACATGTTACATTTTAACATGTTTTACGATCAAGTCATTCCCTTGCAACTGACCTGGTAGCCTCGTCTAGTATGAGGATGGATGGGATTTTCAGTAGAGCGCTAAGAGCGCTTGTAGCGGCGATAGCTATCCTCTGTTTCTGGCCCCCAGACACGGTAACTCCTCTCTCCCCCAGAATGGTACTGTAGCCATCAGGGAACTGTCGGATAAAACTGTCAGCATTGGCCAGCCCAGCAGCCACGTACACCTGTGACAAAGATTAATTAAATTAGTAATACCAAACTAGTGACAGGTAATACAAACAAAGTAACGTAGAATCAAACCAGCTACCTTCTTGATTACAAGGCGAGTACAGCAGTACTATAATCACTCAACCACCAAGCTGACATAAAAACCGTCGTCGTCGTCGTCGTCGTCGTCGTCGTCGTCGTCGTCGTCGTCGTCGTCGTCGTCGTCGTCGTCGTCGTCGTCGTCGTCGTCGTCGTCGTCGTCGTCGTCGTCGTCGTCGTCGTCGTCGTCGTCGTCGTCGTCGTCGTCGTCGTCGTCGTCGTCGTCGTCGTCGTCGTCGTCGTCGTCGTCGTCGTCGTCGTCGTCGTCGTCGTCGTCGTCGTCGTCGTCGTCGTCGTCGTCGTCGTCGTCGTCGTCGTCGTCGTCGTCGTCGTCGTCGTCGCGGGCGATAGCTATCCTCTGTTTCTGGCCCCCAGACACGGTAACTCCTCTCTCCCCCAGAATGGTACTGTAGCCATCAGGGAACTGTCGGATAAAACTGTCAGCATTGGCCAGCCCAGCAGCCTCGTACACCTGTGACAAAGATTAATTAAATTAGTAATACCAAACTAGTGACGGGTAATACAAACAAAGTAACATAGAATCAAACCAGCTACCTTCTGATTACAGCAGTACTATAATCACTCAACCACCAAGCTGACATAAAAACTTTTACTCATACCAGTACTCATAACGTTTTTAATGTGTTACATTTTAACAAGTTACCTTTAAGCATGTTACATTTTAAAAGGTTACAATTTTACATGTTACATTTTTACATGTTACATTTTAATATGTTACATTTTAACACGTTACATTTAAGCATGTTACATTTTAAAATGTTACATTTTAACACCGTACATTTTAACATGTTACATTTTAACTTCTTATATTTCCACATGTAACATTTTTACATGTTACATTTTAACATGTTTTACGATCAAGTCATTCCCTTGCAACTGACCTGGTAGCCTCGTCTAGTATGAGGATGGATGGGATTTTCAGTAGAGCGCGGGCGATAGCTATCCTCTGTTTCTGGCCCCCAGACACGGTAACTCCTCTCTCCCCCAGAATGGTACTGTAGCCATCAGGGAACTGTCGGATAAAACTGTCAGCATTGGCCAGCCCAGCAGCCTCGTACACCTGTGACAAAGATTAATTAAATTAGTAATACCAAACTAGTGACGGGTAATACAAACAAAGTAACATAGAATCAAACCAGCTACCTTCTGATTACAGCAGTACTATAATCACTCAACCACCAAGCTGACATAAAAACTTTTACTCATACCAGTACTCATAACGTTTTTAATATGTTACATTTTAACAAGTTACCTTTAAGCATGTTACATTTTAAAAGGTTACAATTTTACATGTTACATTTTTACATGTTACATTTTAATATGTTACATTTTAACACGTTACATTTAAGCATGTTACATTTTAAAATGTTACATTTTAACACGTTACATTTTAACATGTTACATTTTAACTTCTTATATTTCCACATGTTACATTTTTACATGTTACATTTTAACATGTTTTACGATCAAGTCATTCCCTTGCAACTGACCTGGTAGCCTCGTCTAGTATGAGGATGGATGGGATTTTCAGTAGAGCGCGGGCGATAGCTATCCTCTGTTTCTGGCCCCCAGACACGGTAACTCCTCTCTCCCCCAGAATGGTACTGTAGCCATCAGGGAACTGTCGGATAAAACTGTCAGCATTGGCCAGCCCAGCAGCCTCGTACACCTGTGACAAAGATTAATTAAATTAGTAATACCAAACTAGTGACGGGTAATACAAACAAAGTAACATAGAATCAAACCAGCTACCTTCTGATTACAGCAGTACTATAATCACTCAACCACCAAGCTGACATAAAAACTTTTACTCATACCAGTACTCATAACGTTTTTAATGTGTTACATTTTAACAAGTTACCTTTAAGCATGTTACATTTTAAAAGGTTACAATTTTACATGTTACATTTTTACATGTTACATTTTAATATGTTACATTTTAACACGTTACATTTAAGCATGTTACATTTTAAAATGTTACATTTTAACACGTTACATTTTAACATGTTACATTTTAACTTCTTATATTTCCACATGTTACATTTTTACATGTTACATTTTAACATGTTTTACGATCAAGTCATTCCCTTGCAACTGACCTGGTAGCCTCGTCTAGTATGAGGATGGATGGGATTTTCAGTAGAGCGCGGGCGATAGCTATCCTCTGTTTCTGGCCCCCAGACACGGTAACTCCTCTCTCCCCCAGAATGGTACTGTAGCCATCAGGGAACTGTCGGATAAAACTGTCAGCATTGGCCAGCCCAGCAGCCTCGTACACCTGTGACAAAGATTAATTAAATTAGTAATACCAAACTAGTGACGGGTAATACAAACAAAGTAACATAGAATCAAACCAGCTACCTTCTGATTACAGCAGTACTATAATCACTCAACCACCAAGCTGACATAAAAACTTTTACTCATACCAGTACTCATAACGTTTTTAATGTGTTACATTTTAACAAGTTACCTTTAAGCATGTTACATTTTAAAAGGTTACAATTTTACATGTTACATTTTTACATGTTACATTTTAATATGTTACATTTTAACACGTTACATTTAAGCATGTTACATTTTAAAATGTTACATTTTAAAATGTTACATTTTAACACCGTACATTTTAACATGTTACATTTTAACTTCTTATATTTCCACATGTAACATTTTTACATGTTACATTTTAACATGTTTTACGATCAAGTCATTCCCTTGCAACTGACCTGGTAGCCTCGTCTAGTATGAGGATGGATGGGATTTTCAGTAGAGCGCTAAGAGCGCTTGTAGCGGCGATAGCTATCCTCTGTTTCTGGCCCCCAGACACGGTAACTCCTCTCTCCCCCAGAATGGTACTGTAGCCATCAGGGAACTGTCGGATAAAACTGTCAGCATTGGCCAGCCCAGCAGCCACGTACACCTGTGACAAAGATTAATTAAATTAGTAATACCAAACTAGTGACAGGTAATACAAACAAAGTAACGTAGAATCAAACCAGCTACCTTCTTGATTACAAGGCGAGTACAGCAGTACTATAATCACTCAACCACCAAGCTGACATAAAAACCGTCGTCGTCGTCGTCGTCGTCGTCGTCGTCGTCGTCGTCGTCGTCGTCGTCGTCGTCGTCGTCGTCGTCGTCGTCGTCGTCGTCGTCGTCGTCGTCGTCGTCGTCGTCGTCGTCGTCGTCGTCGTCGTCGTCGTCGTCGTCGTCGTCGTCGTCGTCGTCGTCGTCGTCGTCGTCGTCGTCGTCGTCGTCGTCGTCGTCGTCGTCGTCGTCGTCGTCGTCGTCGTCGTCGTCGTCGTCGTCGTCGTCGTCGTCGTCGTCGTCGTCGTCGTCGTCGTCGTCGTCGTCTTCTACATTTTTACATTTTACATATTTATATGTTACATTTTAACATTTTTTATGATCAAGTCTTTCCCTTGCAACTGACCTGGTAGCCTCGTCTAGTATGAGGATGGATGGGATTTTCAGTAGAGCGCGGGCGATAGCTATCCTCTGTTTCTGGCCCCCAGACACGGTAACTCCTCTCTCCCCCAGAATGGTACTGTAGCCATCAGGGAACTGTCGGATAAAACTGTCAGCATTGGCCAGCCCAGCAGCCTCGTACACCTGTGACAAAGATTAATTAAATTAGTAATACCAAACTAGTGACGGGTAATACAAACAAAGTAACATAGAATCAAACCAGCTACCTTCTGATTACAGCAGTACTATAATCACTCAACCACCAAGCTGACATAAAAACTTTTACTCATACCAGTACTCATAACGTTTTTAATATGTTACATTTTAACAAGTTACCTTTAAGCATGTTACATTTTAAAAGGTTACAATTTTACATGTTACATTTTTACATGTTACATTTTAATATGTTACATTTTAACACGTTACATTTAAGCATGTTACATTTTAAAATGTTACATTTTAACACGTTACATTTTAACATGTTACATTTTAACTTCTTATATTTCCACATGTTACATTTTTACATGTTACATTTTAACATGTTTTACGATCAAGTCATTCCCTTGCAACTGACCTGGTAGCCTCGTCTAGTATGAGGATGGATGGGATTTTCAGTAGAGCGCGGGCGATAGCTATCCTCTGTTTCTGGCCCCCAGACACGGTAACTCCTCTCTCCCCCAGAATGGTACTGTAGCCATCAGGGAACTGTCGGATAAAACTGTCAGCATTGGCCAGCCCAGCAGCCTCGTACACCTGTGACAAAGATTAATTAAATTAGTAATACCAAACTAGTGACGGGTAATACAAACAAAGTAACATAGAATCAAACCAGCTACCTTCTGATTACAGCAGTACTATAATCACTCAACCACCAAGCTGACATAAAAACTTTTACTCATACCAGTACTCATAACGTTTTTAATGTGTTACATTTTAACAAGTTACCTTTAAGCATGTTACATTTTAAAAGGTTACAATTTTACATGTTACATTTTTACATGTTACATTTTAATATGTTACATTTTAACACGTTACATTTAAGCATGTTACATTTTAAAATGTTACATTTTAACACCGTACATTTTAACATGTTACATTTTAACTTCTTATATTTCCACATGTAACATTTTTACATGTTACATTTTAACATGTTTTACGATCAAGTCATTCCCTTGCAACTGACCTAGCCTCGTCTAGTATGAGGATGGATGGGATTTTCAGTAGAGCGCTAAGAGCGCTTGTAGCGGCGATAGCTATCCTCTGTTTCTGGCCCCCAGACACGGTAACTCCTCTCTCCC
Organism: Macrosteles quadrilineatus; assembly: GCF_028750875.1. Lineage (NCBI taxonomy): Eukaryota > Metazoa > Arthropoda > Insecta > Hemiptera > Cicadellidae > Macrosteles > Macrosteles quadrilineatus. The sequence continues at coordinate 7,106 of NW_026543050.1, read as the reverse complement.
CCAGAATGGTACTGTAGCCATCAGGGAACTGTCGGATAAAACTGTCAGCATTGGCCAGCCCAGCAGCCACGTACACCTGTGACAAAGATTAATTAAATTAGTAATACCAAACTAGTGACAGGTAATACAAACAAAGTAACGTAGAATCAAACCAGCTACCTTCTTGATTACAAGGCGAGTACAGCAGTACTATAATCACTCAACCACCAAGCTGACATAAAAACCGTCGTCGTCGTCGTCGTCGTCGTCGTCGTCGTCGTCGTCGTCGTCGTCGTCGTCGTCGTCGTCGTCGTCGTCGTCGTCGTCGTCGTCGTCGTCGTCGTCGTCGTCGTCGTCGTCGTCGTCGTCGTCGTCGTCGTCGTCGTCGTCGTCGTCGTCGTCGTCGTCGTCGTCGTCGTCGTCGTCGTCGTCGTCGTCGTCGTCGTCGTCGTCGTCGTCGTCGTCGTCGTCGTCGTCGTCGTCGTCGTCGTCGTCGTCGTCGTCGTCGTCGTCGTCGTCGTCGTCGTCGTCGTCGTCGTCGTCGTCGTCGTCGTCGTCGTCGTCGTCGTCGTCGTCGTCGTCGTCGTCGTCGTCGTCGTCGTCGTCGTCGTCGTCGTCGTCGTCGTCGTCGTCGTCGTCGTCGTCGTCGTCGTCGTCGTCGTCGTCGTCGTCGTCGTCGTCGTCGTCGTCGTCGTCGTCGTCGTCGTCGTCGTCGTCGTCGTCGTCGTCGTCGTCGTCGTCGTCGTCGTCGTCGTCGTCGTCGTCGTCGTCGTCGTCGTCGTCGTCGTCGTCTTCTACATTTTTACATTTTACATATTTATATGTTACATTTTAACATTTTTTATGATCAAGTCTTTCCCTTGCAACTGACCTGGTAGCCTCGTCTAGTATGAGGATGGATGGGATTTTCAGTAGAGCGCGGGCGATAGCTATCCTCTGTTTCTGGCCCCCAGACACGGTAACTCCTCTCTCCCCCAGAATGGTACTGTAGCCATCAGGGAACTGTCGGATAAAACTGTCAGCATTGGCCAGCCCAGCAGCCTCGTACACCTGTGACAAAGATTAATTAAATTAGTAATACCAAACTAGTGACGGGTAATACAAACAAAGTAACATAGAATCAAACCAGCTACCTTCTGATTACAGCAGTACTATAATCACTCAACCACCAAGCTGACATAAAAATTTTTACTCATACCAGTACTCATAACGTTTTTAATATGTTACATTTTAACAAGTTACCTTTAAGCATGTTACATTTTAAAAGGTTACAATTTTACATGTTACATTTTTACATGTTACATTTTAATATGTTACATTTTAACACGTTACATTTAAGCATGTTACATTTTAAAATGTTACATTTTAACACGTTACATTTTAACATGTTACATTTTAACTTCTTATATTTCCACATGTTACATTTTTACATGTTACATTTTAACTACGATCAAGTCATTCCCTTGCAACTGACCTGGTAGCCTCGTCTAGTATGAGGATGGATGGGATTTTCAGTAGAGCGCGGGCGATAGCTATCCTCTGTTTCTGGCCCCCAGACACGGTAACTCCTCTCTCCCCCAGAATGGTACTGTAGCCATCAGGGAACTGTCGGATAAAACTGTCAGCATTGGCCAGCCCAGCAGCCTCGTACACCTGTGACAAAGATTAATTAAATTAGTAATACCAAACTAGTGACGGGTAATACAAACAAAGTAACATAGAATCAAACCAGCTACCTTCTGATTACAGCAGTACTATAATCACTCAACCACCAAGCTGACATAAAAACTTTTACTCATACCAGTACTCATAACGTTTTTAATGTGTTACATTTTAACAAGTTACCTTTAAGCATGTTACATTTTAAAAGGTTACAATTTTACATGTTACATTTTTACATGTTACATTTTAATATGTTACATTTTAACACGTTACATTTAAGCATGTTACATTTTAAAATGTTACATTTTAACACCGTACATTTTAACATGTTACATTTTAACTTCTTATATTTCCACATGTAACATTTTTACATGTTACATTTTAACATGTTTTACGATCAAGTCATTCCCTTGCAACTGACCTGGTAGCCTCGTCTAGTATGAGGATGGATGGGATTTTCAGTAGAGCGCTAAGAGCGCTTGTAGCGGCGATAGCTATCCTCTGTTTCTGGCCCCCAGACACGGTAACTCCTCTCTCCCCCAGAATGGTACTGTAGCCATCAGGGAACTGTCGGATAAAACTGTCAGCATTGGCCAGCCCAGCAGCCACGTACACCTGTGACAAAGATTAATTAAATTAGTAATACCAAACTAGTGACAGGTAATACAAACAAAGTAACGTAGAATCAAACCAGCTACCTTCTTGATTACAAGGCGAGTACAGCAGTACTATAATCACTCAACCACCAAGCTGACATAAAAACCGTCGTCGTCGTCGTCGTCGTCGTCGTCGTCGTCGTCGTCGTCGTCGTCGTCGTCGTCGTCGTCGTCGTCGTCGTCGTCGTCGTCGTCGTCGTCGTCGTCGTCGTCGTCGTCGTCGTCGTCGTCGTCGTCGTCGTCGTCGTCGTCGTCGTCGTCTTCTACATTTTTACATTTTACATATTTATATGTTACATTTTAACATTTTTTATGATCAAGTCTTTCCCTTGCAACTGACCTGGTAGCCTCGTCTAGTATGAGGATGGATGGGATTTTCAGTAGAGCACGGGCGATAGCTATCCTCTGTTTCTGGCCCCCAGACACGGTAACTCCTCTCTCCCCCAGAATGGTACTGTAGCCATCAGGGAACTGTCGGATAAAACTGTCAGCATTGGCCAGCCCAGCAGCCTCGTACACCTGTGACAAAGATTAATTAAATTAGTAATACCAAACTAGTGACGGGTAATACAAACAAAGTAACATAGAATCAAACCAGCTACCTTCTGATTACAGCAGTACTATAATCACTCAACCACCAAGCTGACATAAAAACTTTTACTCATACCAGTACTCATAACGTTTTTAATATGTTACATTTTAACAAGTTACCTTTAAGCATGTTACATTTTAAAAGGTTACAATTTTACATGTTACATTTTTACATGTTACATTTTAATATGTTACATTTTAACACGTTACATTTAAGCATGTTACATTTTAAAATGTTACATTTTAACACGTTACATTTTAACATGTTACATTTTAACTTCTTATATTTCCACATGTTACATTTTTACATGTTACATTTTAACATGTTTTACGATCAAGTCATTCCCTTGCAACTGACCTGGTAGCCTCGTCTAGTATGAGGATGGATGTGGTAGCCTCGTCTAGTATGAGGATGGATGGGATTTTCAGTAGAGCGCGGGCGATAGCTATCCTCTGTTTCTGGCCCCCAGACACGGTAACTCCTCTCTCCCCCAGAATGGTACTGTAGCCATCAGGGAACTGTCGGATAAAACTGTCAGCATTGGCCAGCCCAGCAGCCTCGTACACCTGTGACAAAGATTAATTAAATTAGTAATACCAAACTAGTGACGGGTAATACAAACAAAGTAACATAGAATCAAACCAGCTACCTTCTGATTACAGCAGTACTATAATCACTCAACCACCAAGCTGACATAAAAACTTTTACTCATACCAGTACTCATAACGTTTTTAATGTGTTACATTTTAACAAGTTACCTTTAAGCATGTTACATTTTAAAAGGTTACAATTTTACATGTTACATTTTTACATGTTACATTTTAATATGTTACATTTTAACACGTTACATTTAAGCATGTTACATTTTAAAATGTTACATTTTAACACCGTACATTTTAACATGTTACATTTTAACTTCTTATATTTCCACATGTAACATTTTTACATGTTACATTTTAACATGTTTTACGATCAAGTCATTCCCTTGCAACTGACCTGGTAGCCTCGTCTAGTATGAGGATGGATGGGATTTTCAGTAGAGCGCTAAGAGCGCTTGTAGCGGCGATAGCTATCCTCTGTTTCTGGCCCCCAGACACGGTAACTCCTCTCTCCCCCAGAATGGTACTGTAGCCATCAGGGAACTGTCGGATAAAACTGTCAGCATTGGCCAGCCCAGCAGCCACGTACACCTGTGACAAAGATTAATTAAATTAGTAATACCAAACTAGTGACAGGTAATACAAACAAAGTAACGTAGAATCAAACCAGCTACCTTCTTGATTACAAGGCGAGTACAGCAGTACTATAATCACTCAACCACCAAGCTGACATAAAAACCGTCGTCGTCGTCGTCGTCGTCGTCGTCGTCGTCGTCGTCGTCGTCGTCGTCGTCGTCGTCGTCGTCGTCGTCGTCGTCGTCGTCGTCGTCGTCGTCGTCGTCGTCGTCGTCGTCGTCGTCGTCGTCGTCGTCGTCGTCGTCGTCGTCGTCGTCGTCGTCGTCTTCTACATTTTTACATTTTACATATTTATATGTTACATTTTAACATTTTTTATGATCAAGTCTTTCCCTTGCAACTGACCTGGTAGCCTCGTCTAGTATGAGGATGGATGGGATTTTCAGTAGAGCACGGGCGATAGCTATCCTCTGTTTCTGGCCCCCAGACACGGTAACTCCTCTCTCCCCCAGAATGGTACTGTAGCCATCAGGGAACTGTCGGATAAAACTGTCAGCATTGGCCAGCCCAGCAGCCTCGTACACCTGTGACAAAGATTAATTAAATTAGTAATACCAAACTAGTGACGGGTAATACAAACAAAGTAACATAGAATCAAACCAGCTACCTTCTGATTACAGCAGTACTATAATCACTCAACCACCAAGCTGACATAAAAACTTTTACTCATACCAGTACTCATAACGTTTTTAATATGTTACATTTTAACAAGTTACCTTTAAGCATGTTACATTTTAAAAGGTTACAATTTTACATGTTACATTTTTACATGTTACATTTTAATATGTTACATTTTAACACGTTACATTTAAGCATGTTACATTTTAAAATGTTACATTTTAACACGTTACATTTTAACATGTTACATTTTAACTTCTTATATTTCCACATGTTACATTTTTACATGTTACATTTTAACATGTTTTACGATCAAGTCATTCCCTTGCAACTGACCTGGTAGCCTCGTCTAGTATGAGGATGGATGGGATTTTCAGTAGAGCGCGGGCGATAGCTATCCTCTGTTTCTGGCCCCCAGACACGGTAACTCCTCTCTCACTGTAGCCATCAGGGAACTGTCGGATAAAACTGTCAGCATTGGCCAGCCCAGCAGCCTCGTACACCTGTGACAAAGATTAATTAAATTAGTAATACCAAACTAGTGACGGGTAATACAAACAAAGTAACATAGAATCAAACCAGCTACCTTCTGATTACAGCAGTACTATAATCACTCAACCACCAAGCTGACATAAAAACTTTTACTCATACCAGTACTCATAACGTTTTTAATGTGTTACATTTTAACAAGTTACCTTTAAGCATGTTACATTTTAAAAGGTTACAATTTTACATGTTACATTTTTACATGTTACATTTTAATATGTTACATTTTAACACGTTACATTTAAGCATGTTACATTTTAAAATGTTACATTTTAACACCGTACATTTTAACATGTTACATTTTAACTTCTTATATTTCCACATGTAACATTTTTACATGTTACATTTTAACATGTTTTACGATCAAGTCATTCCCTTGCAACTGACCTGGTAGCCTCGTCTAGTATGAGGATGGATGGGATTTTCAGTAGAGCGCTAAGAGCGCTTGTAGCGGCGATAGCTATCCTCTGTTTCTGGCCCCCAGACACGGTAACTCCTCTCTCCCCCAGAATGGTACTGTAGCCATCAGGGAACTGTCGGATAAAACTGTCAGCATTGGCCAGCCCAGCAGCCACGTACACCTGTGACAAAGATTAATTAAATTAGTAATACCAAACTAGTGACAGGTAATACAAACAAAGTAACGTAGAATCAAACCAGCTACCTTCTTGATTACAAGGCGAGTACAGCAGTACTATAATCACTCAACCACCAAGCTGACATAAAAACCGTCGTCGTCGTCGTCGTCGTCGTCGTCGTCGTCGTCGTCGTCGTCGTCGTCGTCGTCGTCGTCGTCGTCGTCGTCGTCGTCGTCGTCGTCGTCGTCGTCGTCGTCGTCGTCGTCGTCGTCGTCGTCGTCGTCGTCGTCGTCGTCGTCGTCGTCGTCGTCGTCGTCGTCGTCGTCGTCGTCGTCGTCGTCGTCGTCGTCGTCGTCGTCGTCGTCGTCGTCGTCGTCGTCGTCGTCGTCGTCGTCGTCGTCGTCGTCGTCGTCGTCGTCGTCGTCGTCGTCGTCGTCGTCGTCGTCGTCGTCGTCGTCGTCGTCGTCGTCGTCGTCGTCGTCGTCGTCGTCGTCGTCGTCGTCGTCGTCGTCGTCGTCGTCGTCGTCGTCGTCGTCGTCGTCGTCGTCGTCGTCTTCTACATTTTTACATTTTACATATTTATATGTTACATTTTAACATTTTTTATGATCAAGTCTTTCCCTTGCAACTGACCTGGTAGCCTCGTCTAGTATGAGGATGGATGGGATTTTCAGTAGAGCGCGGGCGATAGCTATCCTCTGTTTCTGGCCCCCAGACACGGTAACTCCTCTCTCCCCCAGAATGGTACTGTAGCCATCAGGGAACTGTCGGATAAAACTGTCAGCATTGGCCAGCCCAGCAGCCTCGTACACCTGTGACAAAGATTAATTAAATTAGTAATACCAAACTAGTGACGGGTAATACAAACAAAGTAACATAGAATCAAACCAGCTACCTTCTGATTACAGCAGTACTATAATCACTCAACCACCAAGCTGACATAAAAACTTTTACTCATACCAGTACTCATAACGTTTTTAATATGTTACATTTTAACAAGTTACCTTTAAGCATGTTACATTTTAAAAGGTTACAATTTTACATGTTACATTTTTACATGTTACATTTTAATATGTTACATTTTAACACGTTACATTTAAGCATGTTACATTTTAAAATGTTACATTTTAACACGTTACATTTTAACATGTTACATTTTAACTTCTTATATTTCCACATGTTACATTTTTACATGTTACATTTTAACATGTTTTACGATCAAGTCATTCCCTTGCAACTG
>NW_026543049.1:0-64065 GCF_028750875.1 Macrosteles quadrilineatus | reverse complement strand
CAACCTTGTACACACTTGTACAACCTTGTACACAATTGTACAGCCTTGTACACACTTGTACAGACTTGTACACACTTGTACAGCCTTGTACAAAATTGTACAACCTTGTACACACTTGTACAGCCTTGTACACAATTGTACAACCTTGTACACACTTGTACAACCTTGTACACCCTTGTACAAACTTTTACACATCGTACACACTTGTACACCCTTGTACAAACTTGTACATCCTTGTACACACTTGTACAACCTTGTACACACTTGTACAATCTTGTACACACTTGTACAGCCTTGTACACAATTGTACAACCTTGTACACACTTGTACAGCCTTGTACACAATTGTACAACCTTGTACACACTTGTACAACCTTGTACACCTTTGTACACACTTTTACTTATCGTACACATTTGTACAACCTTGTACAAACTTGTACACACTTGTACAACCTTGTACAAACTTGTACAACCTTGTACACACTTGTACAAGCTTGTACACACTTGTACAAGTTGTACACACTTGTACAACCTTGTACACACTTGTACAACCTTGTACACACTTGTACAACCTTGTACACACTTGTACAACCTTGTACACAATTGTAAAACCTTGTACACACTTGTACAACCTTGTACAAACTTGTACACACTTGTACAAACTTTTACATCCTTGTACACATTTGTACACCCTTGTACACACTTGTACAACCTTGTTCAACCTTGTACAAACCTGTACAACCCTTGTACACACTTGTACAAGCTTGTACACGATTGTACAGCCTTGTACACACTTGTGCACCCTTGTACAAACTTGTACATCCTTGTACACACTTGTACAACCTTGTACAAACTTGTACAAACTTGTACAAACTTGTACAAACTTGTACAAACTTGTACAAACTTGTACATCCTTGTACACGATTGTACACCCTTGTACACACTTGTACAACCTTGTACACACTTGTACAACCTGATACACAATTGTACAACCTTGTACACACTTGTACAACCTTGTACACACTTGTACAACCTTGTACACACTTGTACAACCTTGTACACACTTGTACAGCCTTGTACACAATTGTACAACCTTGTACACACTTGTACAACCTTGTACACACTTGTACAACCTTGTACACAATTGTACAGCCTTGTACACACTTGTACAACCTTGTACACACTTGTACAGCCTTGTACAAAATTGTACAACCTTGTACACACTTGTACAGCCTTGTACACAATTGTACAACCTTGTACACACTTGTACAACCTTGTACACCCTTGTACAAACTTTTACACATCGTACACACTTGTACACCCTTGTACAAACTTGTACATCCTTGTACAAACTTGTACAACCTTGTACACACTTGTACAATCTTGTACACACTTGTACAGCCTTGTACACACTTGTACAACCTTGTACACCCTTGTACAAACTTTTACACATCGTACACACTTGTACACCCTTGTACAAACTTGTACATCCTTGTACACACTTGTACAACCTTGTACACACTTGTACAATCTTGTACACACTTGTACAGCCTTGTACACAATTGTACAACCTTGTACACACTTGTACAGCCTTGTACACAATTGTACAACCTTGTACACACTTGTACAACCTTGTAAACCCTTGTACAACCTTGTACACCCCTTGTACACACTTTTACTTATCGTACACACTTGTACACCCTTGTACAAACTTGTACATCCTTGTACACACTTGTACAACCTTGTACAAACTTGTACAAACTTTTACATCCTTGTACACGATTTTACACCCTTGTACACACTTGTACAACCTTGTAAAAACTTGTACAACCTTGTACACACTTGTACACCCTTGTACACACTTGTACAAGCTTGTACACACTTGTACAACCTTGTACACACTTGTACACCCTTGTACACACATGTATAACCTTGTACACAACTTGTACAACCTTGTACACACTTGTACAACCTTGTAAAACTTGTACACCCTTGTACAAACTTGTACACCCCTGTACACACTTGTACACATTTGTACACACTTGTACACCCTTATACACACTTGTACAACCTTGTACAAACCTATACAATCTTGTACACACTTGTACAACCCAGTACACAACTTGTACAACCTTGTACACACTTGTACAACCTTGTAAAACTTGTACACCCTTGTACAAACTTTTACACCCCTGTACACACTTGTACACATTTGTACACACTTGTACACCCTTGTACACACTTGTACAACCTTGTACAAACTTATACAATCTTGTACACACTTGTACAACCCAGTACACACTTGTACAATCTTGTACAAACTTGTACATCCTTGTACACGATTGTACACCCTTGTACACACTTGTACAACCTTGTACACACTTGTACAACCTTGTACACAATTGTACAACCTTGTACACACTTGTACAACCTTGTACACAATTGTACAACCTTGTACACACTTGTACAACCTTGTACACACTTGCACAACTTTGTACACACTTGTACAGTCTTGTACACAATTGTACAACCTTGTACACACTTGTACAACCTTGTACACACTTGTACAACCTTGTACACAATTGTACAGCCTTGTACACAATTGTACAACCTTGTACACACTTGTACAACCTTGTACACACTTGTACAACCTTGTACACAATTGTACAGCCTTGTACACACTTGTACAACCTTGTACACACTTGTACAACCTTGTAAAAACTTGTACACCCTTGTACACACTTGTACAACCTTGTACAACCTTGTACACACTTGTACAGCCTTGTACACAATTGTACAACCTTGTACACACTTGTACAACCTTGTACACAATTGTACAACCTCGTACACACTTGTACAACTTTGTACACACTTGTACAACCTTGTACACACTTGTACAACCTTGTACACACTTGTACAACCTTGTACACACTTGTACAACCTTGTACACACTTGTACAACCTTGTACACACTTGTACAACCTTTTACACACTTGTACAGCCTTGTACACAATTGTACAACCTTGTACACACTTGTACAGCCTTGTACACAATTGTACAACCTTGTACACACTTGTACAACCTTGTACACTCTTGTACACACTTTTGCTTATCGTACACACTTGTACACCCTTGTAAAAACTTGTACATCCTTGTACACACTTGTACAACCTTGTACAAACTTGTACAAACTTGTACATCCTTGTACACGATTTTACACCCTTGTACACACTTGTAAAACCTTGTAAAAACTTGTACAACCTTGTACACACTTGTACACCCTTGTACACACTTGTACAAGCTTGTACACACTTGTACAAGCTTGTACACACTTGTACAACCTTGTACACACTTGTACAACCTTGTACACACTTGTACAACCTTGTACACACTTGTACAACCTTGTACACACTTGTACAACCTTGTACACACTTGTACAACCTTGTACACACTTGTACAATCTTGTACACAATTGTACAACCTTGTACACACTTGTAAAACCTTGTACACACTTGTACAACCTTGTACACACTTGTACAACCTTGTACACAATTGTACAACCTTGTACACACTTGTACAACCTTGTACACACTTGTACAACCTTGAACACACTTGTACAGCCTTGTACACAATTGTACAACCTTGTACACACTTGTACAACCTTGTACACAATTGTACAGCCTTGTACACACTTGTACAACCTTGTACACACTTGTACAGCCTTGTACACAATTGTACAACCTTGTACACACTTGTACAACCTTGTACACACTTGTACAACCTTGTACACAATTGTACAGCCTTGTACACACTTGTACAACCTTGTACACACTTGTACATCCTCGTAAAAACTTGTACACCCTTGTACACACTTGTACAACCTTGTACAACCTTGTACACACTTGTACAGCCTTGTACAACCTTGTACACACTTGTAGAGCCTTGTAAAAACTTGTACACCCTTGTACACACATGTACAACCTTGTACACACCTTGTACAACCTTGTACACACTTGTACAACCTTGTAAAACTTGTACACATTTGTACACACTTGTACACCCTTGTACACACTTGTACAACCTTGTACAAACTTATACAATCTTGTACACACTTGTACAACCCAGTACACACTTGTACAATCTTGTACAAACTTGTACTCCCTTGTACAAACTTGTACATCCTGGTACACACTTGTACAACCTTGTACAAACTTGTACAAACTTGTACAAACTTGTACAAACTTGTACATCCTTGTACACGATTGTACACCCTTGTACACACTTGTACAACCTTGTACACACTTGTACAACCTGACACACAATTGTACAACCTTGTACACACTTGTACAACCTTGTACACACTTGTACAACCTTGTACACAATTGTACAGCCTTGTACACACTTGTACAACCTTGTACACACTTGTACAGCCTTGTACAAAATTGTACAACCTTGTACACACTTGTACAGCCTTGTACACAATTGTACAACCTTGTACACACTTGTACAACCTTGTACACCCTTGTACAAACTTTTACACATCGTACACACTTGTACACCCTTGTACAAACTTGTACATCTTTGTACACACTTGTACAACCTTGTACACACTTGTACAACCTTGTACACACTTGTACAGCCTTGTACACAATTGTACAACCTTGTACACAGTTGTACAGCCTTGTACACAATTGTACAAATTTGTACACACTTGTACAACCTTGTACACCCTTGTACACACTTTTACTTATCGTACACACTTGTACACCCTTGTACAAACTTGTTCATCCTTGTACACACTTGTACAACCTTGTACAAACTTGTACAAACTTTTACAAACTTGTACAAACTTGTACATCCTTGTACACACTTGTACAACCTTGTACAAACTTGTACAAACTTGTACATCCTTGTACACGATTTTACACCCTTGTACACACTTGTACAACCTTGTAAAAACTTGTACAACCTTGTACACACTTGTACACCCTTGTACACACTTGTACAACCTTGTACACACTTGTACAACCTTGTACACACTTGTACAACCTTGTACACACTTGTACAACCTTGTACACACTTGTACAACCTTGTACACACTTGTACAACCTTGTACACACTTGTACAACCTTGTACACACTTGTACAACCTTGTACACACTTGTACAACCTTGTACACACTTGTACAACCTTGTACACACTTGTACACACTTGTACAACCTTGTACACACTTGTACAACCTTGTACACACTTGTACAACCTTGTACACACTTGTACAACCTTGTACACACTTGTACAACCTTGTACACACTTGTACAACCATGTAAAAACTTGTACAACCTTGTACACACTTGTACACCCTTGTACACACTTGTACAAGCTTGTACACACTTGTACAACCTTGTACACACTTGTACAACCTTTTACAAACTTGTACACAATTGTACAAACTTGTACATTATTGTACATACTTGTACACCCTTGTACACACTTGTACAACCTTGTACAAACCTGTACACCCTTGTACACACTTGTACAACCTTGTACAAACCTGTACACCCTTGTACACACTTGTACAAGCTTGTACACACTTGTACAAGCTTGTACACACTTGTACACCCTTGTTCAAACTTGTGCACCCTTGTACACCTTTGTACACCCTTGTACACATTTGTACAACCTTGTACAAACTTGTACACACTTGTACAAACTTGTACACACTTGTACAACCTTGTACAAACTTGTACAACCTTGTACACACTTGTACAACCTTGTACACACTTGTACAAGCTTGTACACACTTGTACAAGTTGTACACACTTGTACAAGTTGTACACACTTGTACAACCTTGTACACACTTGTACAACCTTGTACACACTTTTACAACCTTGTACACACTTGTACAACCTTGTACAAACTTGTACAAACTTGTACAACCTTTTCATCCTTGTACACATTTGTACACCCTTGTACACACTTGTACAACCTTGTACAAACCTGTACACCCTTGTACACACTTGTACAAGCTTGTACACGATTGTACACCCTTGTACACACTTGTGCACCCTTGTACACACTTGTACACCCTTGTACACACTTGTACAACCTTGTACAAACTTGTACACACTTGTACAACATTGTACAAACCTGTACACCCTTGAACACACTTGTACAACCTTGTACACACTTGTACAACCTTGTACCCCCTGTTACAACCTTGTACACACTTGTACAACCTTGTACACACTTGTACAGCCTTGTACACAATTGTACACCCATGTACACAATTTAAAAACTTGTACACACTTGTACAACCTTGTACACACTTGTACAACCTTGTACACACTTGTACAACCTTGTACACACTTGTACAACCTTGTACACACTTGTACAGCCTTGTACACAATTGTACAACCTTGTACACAGTTGTACAGCCTTGTACACAATTGTACAACCTTGTACACACTTGTACAACCTTGTACACCCTTGTACACACTTTTACTTATCGTACACACTTGTACACCCTTGTACAAACTTGTACATCCTTGTACACACTTGTACAACCTTGTACAAACTTGTAAAAACTTGTACAAACTTGTACAAACTTGTACAAACTTGTACATCCTTGTACACACTTGTACAACCTTGTACAAACTTGTACAAACTTGTACATCCTTGTACACGATTTTACACCCTTGTACACACTTGTACAACCTTGTAAAAACTTGTACAACCTTGTACACACTTGTACACCCTTGTACACACTTGTACAACCTTGTACACACTTGTACAACCTTGTACACACTTGTACAACCTTTTACACACTTGTACAACCTTGTACACACTTGTACAACCTTGTACACACTTGTACAACCTTGTACACACTTGTACAACCTTGTACACACTTGTACAACCTTGTACACACTTGTACAACCTTGTACACACTTGTACAACCTTGTACACACTTGTACAACCTTGTACACACTTGTACAACCTTGTACACACTTGTACAACCTTGTACACACTTGTACAACCTTGTACACACTTGTACAACCTTGTAAAAACTTGTACAACCTTGTACACACTTGTACAACCTTTTACACACTTGTACAACCATGTAAAAACTTGTACAACCTTGTACACACTTGTACACCCTTGTACACACTTGTACAAGCTTGTACACACTTGTACAACCTTGTACACACTTGTACACCCTTGTACACACTTGTACAACCTTTTACAAACTTGTACACACTTGTACAAACTTGTACATTATTGTACATACTTGTACACCCTTGTACACACTTGTACAACCTTGTACACACTTGTACAAGCTTGTACACACTTGTACACCCTTGTTCAAACTTGTGCACCCTTGTACATTTTTGTACACCCTTGTACACATTTGTACAACCTTGTACAAACTTGTACACACTTGTACAAACTTGTACACACTTGTACAACCTTGTACAAACTTGTACAACCTTGTACACACTTGTACAACCTTGTACACACTTGTACAAGCTTGTACACACTTGTACAAGTTGTACACACTTGTACAACCTTGTACACACTTGTACAACCTTGTACACACTTGTACAACCTTGTACACACTTGTACAACCTTGTACAAACTTGTACAAACTTGTACAACCTTTTCATCCTTGTACACATTTGTACACCCTTGTACACACTTGTACAACCTTGTACAAACCTGTACACCCTTGTACAAACTTGTACAAGCTTGTACACACTTGTACACCCTTGTACACACTTGTACAACCTTGTACAAACTTGTACACTTGTACAACATTGTACAAACCTGTACACCCTTGTACACACTTGTACAACCTTGTACACACTTGTACAACCTTGTACACACTTGTACAGCCTTGTACACAATTGTACACCCATGTACACAATTTAAAAACTTGTACACACTTGTACAACCTTGTACACACTTGTACAACCTTGTACACACTTGTACAACCTTGTACACACTTGTACAACCTTGTACAAACTTGTACAAACTTGTACACACTTGTACACCCTTGTACACACTTGTAAAAGCTTGTACACACTTGTACAACCTTGTACACACTTGTACAACCTTGTACACAATTGTATAACCTTGTACACACTTGTACAACCTTGTACAAACTTGTACAAACTTGTACACACTTGTACACCCTTGTACACACTTGTAAAAGCTTGTACACACTTGTACAACCTTGTACACACTTGTACACCCTTGTACACACTTGTACAACCTTGTACACACTTGTACAACCTTGTACACAATTGTACAACCTTGTACACACTTGTACAACCTTGTACACACTTGTACAACCTTGTACACACTTGTACAGCCTTGTACACAATTGTACAACCTTGTACACACTTGTACAACCTTGTACACACTTGTACAACCTTGTACACAATTGTACAGCCTTGTACACACTTGTACAACCTTGTACACACTTGTACAGCCTTGTACAAAATTGTACAACCTTGTACACACTTGTACAGCCTTGTACACAATTGTACAACCTTGTACACACTTGTACAACCTTGTACACACTTGTACAGCCTTGTACACAATTGTACAACCTTGTACACACTTGTACAAACTTGTACAACTTTGTACAAACTTGTACACTTGTACAACATTGTACAAACCTGTACACCCTTGTACACACTTGTACAACCTTGTACACACTTGTACAACCTTGTACCCCCTGTTACAACCTTGTACACACTTGTACAACCTTGTACACACTTGTACAGCCTTGTACACAATTGTACACCCATGTACACAATTTAAAAACTTGTATACACTTGTACAACCTTGTACACACTTGTACAACCTTGTACACACTTGTACAACCTTGTACAAACTTGTACAAACTTGTACACACTTGTACAACCTTGTACACACTTGTACAACCTTGTACACACTTGTACAACCTTGTACACACTTGTACAACCTTGTACACACTTGTACAACCTTGTACACTCTTGTACAACCTTGTACACACTTGTACAACCTTGTACAACCTTGTACACACTTGTACAACCATGTAAAAACTTGTACAACCTTGTACACACTTGTACACCCTTGTACACACTTGTACAAGCTTGTACACACTTGTACAACCTTGTACACACTTGTACACCCTTGTACACACTTGTACAAGCTTGTACACACTTGTACAACCTTGTACACACTTGTACACCCTTGTACACACTTGTACAACCTTGTACAAACCTGTACACCCTTGTACACACTTGTACATGCTTGTACACACTTGTACATGCTTGTACACACTTGTACAAGCTTGTATACACTTGTACACCTTTGTTCAAACTTGTGCACCCTTGTACACTTTTGTACACCCTTGTACACATTTGTACAACCTTGTACACTCTTGTACAACCTTGTACACACTTGTACAACCTTGTACACACTTGTACAACCTTGTACAACCTTGTACACACTTGTACAACCATGTAAAAACTTGTACAACCTTGTACACACTTGTACACCCTTGTACACACTTGTACAAGCTTGTGCACACTTGTACAACCTTGTACACACTTGTACACCCTTGTACACACTTGTACAAGCTTGTACACACTTGTACAACCTTGTACACACTTGTACAACCTTGTACACACTTGTACAACCTTGTAAAACTTGTACACATTTGTACACACTTGTACTCCCTTGTACACACTTGTACAACCTTGTACAAACTTATACAATCTTGTACACACTTGTACAACCCAGTACACACTTGTACAATCTTGTACAAACTTGTACTCCCTTGTACAAACTTGTACATCCTTGTACACACTTGTACAACCTTGTACAAACTTGTACAAACTTGTACAAACTTGTACATCCTTGTACAAACTTGTACAAACTTGTACATCCTTGTACACGATTGTACACCCTTGTACACACTTGTACAACCTTGTACACACTTGTACAACCTGACACACAATTGTACAACCTTGTACACACTTGTACAGACTTGTACACACTTGTACAACCTTGGACACACTTGTACAACCTTGTACACACTTGTACAACCTTGTACACACTTGTACAACCTTGTACACACTTGTACAGCCTTGTACACAATTGTACAACCTTGTACACACTTGTACAACCTTGTACACACTTGTACAACCTTGTACACACTTGTACAGCCTTGTACACAATTGTACAACCTTGTACACAGTTGTACAGCCTTGTACACAATTGTACAACCTTGTACATACTTGTACAACCTTGTACACCCTTGTACAAACTTTTACACATCGTACACACTTGTACACCCTTGTACAAACTTGTACATCCTTGTACACACTTGTACATCCTTGTACACACTTGTACAACCTTGTACACACTTGTACAACCTTGTACACACTTGTACAGCCTTGTACACAATTGTACAACCTTGTACACAGTTGTACAGCCTTGTACACAATTGTACAACCTTGTACACACTTGTACAACCTTGTACACACTTGTACAGCCTTGTACACACTTGTACAGCCTTGTACACACTTGTACAGCCTTGTACAAAATTGTACAGCCTTGTACACGATTGTACAACCTTGTACACACTTGTACAACCTTGTACACCCTTGTACAAACTTTTACACATCGTACACACTTGTACACCCTTGTACAAACTTGTACATCCTTGTACACACTTGTACAACCTTGTACACACTTGTACAACCTTGTACACACTTGTACAGCCTTGTACACAATTGTACAACCTTGTACACAGTTGTACAGCCTTGTACACAATTGTACATCCTTGTACACACTTGTACAACCTTGTACACCCTTGTACACACTTTTACTTATCGTACACACTTGTACACCCTTGTACAAACTTGTACATCCTTGTACACACTTGTACAACCTTGTACAAACTTGTACAAACTTGTACATCCTTGTACACGATTTTACACCCTTGTACACACTTGTACAACCTTGTAAAAACTTGTACAACCTTGTACACACTTGTACAACCTTGTACACACTTGTACAACCTTGTACACACTTGTACAACCTTGTACACACTTGTACAACCTTGTACACACTTGTACAACCTTGTACACACTTGTACAACCTTGTACACACTTGTACAGCCTTGTACACAATTGTACAACCTTGTACACACTTGTACAACCTTGTACACACTTGTACAACCTTGTACACAATTGTACAGCCTTGTACACAATTGTACAACCTTGTACACACTTGTACAGCCTTGTACACACTTGTACAGCCTTGTACAAAATTGTACAGCCTTGTACACAATTGTACAACCTTGTACACACTTGTACAACCTTGTACACCCTTGTACAAACTTTTACACATCGTACACACTTGTACACCCTTGTACAAACTTGTACATCCTTGTACACACTTGTACAACCTTGTACACACTTGTACAACCTTGTACACACTTGTACAGCCTTGTACACAATTGTACAACCTTGTACACAGTTGTACAGCCTTGTACACAATTGTACAACCTTGTACACACTTGTACAACCTTGTACACCCTTGTACACACTTTTACTTATCGTAAACACTTGTACACCCTTGTACAAACTTGTACATTCTTGTACACACTTGTACAACCTTGTACAAACTTGTACAAACTTGTACATCCTTGTACACGATTTTACACCCTTGTACACACTTGTACAACCTTGTAAAAACTTGTACAACCTTGTACACACTTGTACACCCTTGTACACACTTGTACAACCTTGTACACACTTGTACAACCTTGTACACACTTGTACAACCTTGTACACACTTGTACAACCTTGTACACACTTGTACAACCTTGTACACACTTGTACAACCTTGTACACACTTGTAAAACCTTGTACACTCTTGTACAACCTTGTACACACTTGTACAACCTTGTACACACTTGTACAACCTTGTACAACCTTGTACACACTTGTACAACCATGTAAAAACTTGTTCAACCTTGTACACACTTGTACACCCTTGTACACACTTGTACAAGCTTGTACACACTTGTACAACCTTGTACACACTTGTACACCCTTGTACACACTTGTACAAGCTTGTACACACTTGTACAACCTTGTACACACTTGTACACCCTTGTACACACTTGTACAACCTTGTACAAACCTGTACACCCTTGTACACACTTGTACATGCTTGTACACACTTGTACAAGCTTGTATACACTTGTACACCTTTGTTCAAACTTGTGCACCCTTGTACACTTTTGTACACCCTTGTACACATTTGTACAACCTTGTACAAACTTGTACACACTTGTACAAACTTGTACACACTTGTACAACCTTGTACAAACTTGTACAACCTTGTACACACTTGTACAAGCTTGTACACACTTGTACAAGTTGTACACACTTGTACAACCTTGTACACACTTGTACAACCTTGTACACACTTGTACAACCTTGTACACATTTGTACAACCTTGTACACAATTGTAAAACCTTGTACACACTTGTACAACCTTTTACAAACTTGTACACACCTGTACAAACTTTTACATCCTTGTACACATTTGTACACTCTTGTACACACTTGTACAACCTTGTACAACCTTGTACAAACCTGTACACCCTTGTACAAACTTGTACAAGCTTGTACACGATTGTACACCCTTGTACACACTTGTGCACCCTTGTACAAACTTGTACATCCTTGTACACACTTGTACAACCTTGTACAAACTTGTACAAACTTGTACAAACTTGTACAAACTTGTACATCCTTGTACACGATTGTACACCCTTGTACACACTTGTACAACCTTGTACACGCTTGTACAACCTGATACACAATTGTACAACCTTGTACACACTTGTACAACCTTGTACACACTTGTACAACCTTGTACACACTTGTACAACCTTGTACACACTTGTACAACCTTGTACACACTTGTACAACCTTGTACACACTTGTACAGCCTTGTACACAATTGTACAACCTTGTACACACTTGTACAACCTTGTACACACTTGTACAACCTTGTACACAATTGTACAGCCTTGTACACACTTGTACAACCTTGTACACACTTGTACAGCCTTGTACAAAATTGTACAACCTTGTACACACTTGTACAGCCTTGTACACAATTGTACAACCTTGTACACACTTGTACAACCTTGTACACCCTTGTACAAACTTTTACACATCGTACACACTTGTACACCCTTGTACAAACTTGTACATCCTTGTACACACTTGTACAACCTTGTACACACTTCTACAATCTTGTACACACTTGTACAGCCTAGTACACAATTGTACAACCTTGTACACACTTGTACAGCCTTGTACACAATTGTACAACCTTGTACACACTTGTACAACCTTGTACACCCTTGTACACACTTTTACTTATCGTACACATTTGTACAACCTTGTACAAACTTGTACACACTTGTACAAACTTGTACACACTTGTACAACCTTGTACAAACTTGTACAACCTTGTACACACTTGTACAAGCTTGTACATACTTGTACAAGTTGTACACACTTGTACAACCTTGTACACACTTGTACAACCTTGTACACACTTGTACAACCTTGTACACAATTGTAAAACCTTGTACACACTTGTACAACCTTGTACAAACTTGTACAAACTTGTACAAACTTTTACATCCTTGTACACATTTGTACACCCTTGTACACACTTGTACAACCTTGTACAACCTTGTACAAACCTGTACACCCTTGTACACACTTGTACAAGCTTGTACACGATTGTACACCCTTGTACACACTTGTGCACCCTTGTACAAACTTGTACATCCTTGTACACACTTGTACAACCTTGTACAAACTTGTACAAACTTGTACAAACTTGTACAAACTTGTACATCCTTGTACACGATTGTACACCCTTGTACACACTTGTAAAACCTTGTACACACTTGTACAACCTGATACACAATTGTACAACCTTGTACACACTTGTACAACCTTGTACACACTTGTACAACCTTGTACACACTTGTACAACCTTGTACACACTTGTACAACCTTGTACACACTTGTACAACCTTGTACACACTTGTACAGCCTTGTACACAATTGTACAGCCTTGTACACACTTGTACAACCTTGTACACACTTGTACAACCTTGTACACAATTGTACAGCCTTGTACACACTTGTACAACCTTGTACACACTTGTACAGCCTTGTACACAATTGTACAACCTTGTACACACTTGTACAACCTTGTACACCCTTGTACAAACTTTTACACATCGTACACACTTGTACACCCTTGTACAAACTTGTACAACCTTGTACACACTTGTACAACCTTGTACACAATTGTACAGCCTTGTACACACTTGTACAGACTTGTACACACTTGTACAGCCTTGTACAAAATTGTACAACCTTGTACACACTTGTACAGCCTTGTACACAATTGTACAACCTTGTACACACTTGTACAACCTTGTACACCCTTGTACAAACTTTTACACATCGTACACACTTGTACACCCTTGTACAAACTTGTACATCCTTGTACACACTTGTACAACCTTGTACACACTTGTACAATCTTGTACACACTTGTACAGCCTTGTACACAATTGTACAACCTTGTACACACTTGTACAGCCTTGTACACAATTGTACAACCTTGTACACACTTGTACAACCTTGTACACCTTTGTACACACTTTTACTTATCGTACACATTTGTACAACCTTGTACAAACTTGTACACACTTGTACAACCTTGTACAAACTTGTACAACCTTGTACACACTTGTACAAGCTTGTACACACTTGTACAAGTTGTACACACTTGTACAACCTTGTACACACTTGTACAACCTTGTACACACTTGTACAACCTTGTACACACTTGTACAACCTTGTACACAATTGTAAAACCTTGTACACACTTGTACAACCTTGTACAAACTTGTACACACTTGTACAAACTTTTACATCCTTGTACACATTTGTACACCCTTGTACACACTTGTACAACCTTGTTCAACCTTGTACAAACCTGTACACCCTTGTACACACTTGTACAAGCTTGTACACGATTGTACAGCCTTGTACACACTTGTGCACCCTTGTACAAACTTGTACATCCTTGTTCACACTTGTACAACCTTGTACAAACTTGTACAAACTTGTACAAACTTGTACAAACTTGTACAAACTTGTACAAACTTGTACATCCTTGTACACGATTGTACACCCTTGTACACACTTGTACAACCTTGTACACACTTGTACAACCTGATACACAATTGTACAACCTTGTACACACTTGTACAACCTTGTACACACTTGTACAACCTTGTACACACTTGTACAACCTTGTACACACTTGTACAGCCTTGTACACAATTGTACAACCTTGTACACACTTGTACAACCTTGTACACACTTGTACAACCTTGTACACAATTGCACAGCCTTGTACACACTTGTACAACCTTGTACACACTTGTACAGCCTTGTACAAAATTGTACAACCTTGTACACACTTGTACAGCCTTGTACACAATTGTACAACCTTGTACACACTTGTACAACCTTGTACACCCTTGTACAAACTTTTACGCATCGTACACACTTGTACACCCTTGTACAAACTTGTACATCCTTGTACAAACTTGTACAACCTTGTACACACTTGTACAATCTTGTACACACTTGTACAGCCTTGTACACACTTGTACAACCTTGTACACCCTTGTACAAACTTTTACACATCGTACACACTTGTACACCCTTGTACAAACTTGTACATCCTTGTACACACTTGTACAACCTTGTACACACTTGTACAATCTTGTACACACTTGTACAGCCTTGTACACAATTGTACAACCTTGTACACACTTGTACAACCTTGTACACCCTTGTACACACTTTTACTTATCGTACACACTTGTACACCCTTGTACAAACTTGTACATCCTTGTACACACTTGTACAACCTTGTACAAACTTGTACAAACTTTTACATCCTTGTACACGATTTTACACCCTTGTACACACTTGTACAACCTTGTAAAAACTTGTACAACCTTGTACACACTTGTACACCCTTGTACACACTTGTACAAGCTTGTACACACTTGTACAACCTTGTACACACTTGTACACCCTTGTACACACATGTATAACCTTGTACACAACTTGTACAACCTTGTACACACTTGTACAACCTTGTAAAACTTGTACACCCTTGTACAAACTTGTACAACCCTGTACACACTTGTACACATTTGTACACACTTGTACACCCTTATACACACTTGTACAACCTTGTACAAACCTATACAATCTTGTACACACTTGTACAACCCAGTACACAACTTGTACAACCTTGTACACACTTGTACAACCTTGTAAAACTTGTACACCCTTGTACAAACTTTTACACCCCTGTACACACTTGTACACATTTGTACACACTTGTACACCCTTGTACACACTTGTACAACCTTGTACAAACTTATACAATCTTGTACACACTTGTACAACCCAGTACACACTTGTACAATCTTGTACAAACTTGTACATCCTTGTACACGATTGTACACCCTTGTACACACTTGTACAACCTTGTACACACTTGTACAACCTTGTACACAATTGTACAACCTTGTACACACTTGTACAACCTTGTACACAATTGTACAACCTTGTACACACTTGTACAACCTTGTACACACTTGCACAACCTTGTACACACTTGTACAGTCTTGTACACAATTGTACAACCTTGTACACACTTGTACAACCTTGTACACACTTGTACAACCTTGTACACAATTGTACAGCCTTGTACACACTTGTACAACCTTGTACACACTTGTACAGCCTTGTACACAATTGTACAACCTTGTACACACTTGTACAACCTTGTACACACTTGTACAACCTTGTACACAATTGTACAGCCTTGTACACACTTGTACAACCTTGTACACACTTGTACAACCTTGTAAAAACTTGTACACCCTTGTACACACTTGTACAACCTTGTACAACCTTGTACACACTTGTACAGCCTTGTACACAATTGTACAACCTTGTACACACTTGTACAACCTTGTACACAATTGTACAACCTCGTACACACTTGTACAACTTTGTACACACTTGTACAACCTTGTACACACTTGTACAACCTTGTACACACTTGTACAACCTTGTACACACTTGTACAACCTTGTACACACTTGTACAACCTTTTACACACTTGTACAGCCTTGTACACAATTGTACAACCTTGTACACACTTGTACAGCCTTGTACACAATTGTACAACCTTGTACACACTTGTACAACCTTGTACACTCTTGTACACACTTTTGCTTATCGTACACACTTGTACACCCTTGTAAAAACTTGTACATCCTTGTACACACTTGTACAACCTTGTACAAACTTGTACAAACTTGTACATCCTTGTACACGATTTTACACCCTTGTACACACTTGTAAAACCTTGTAAAAACTTGTACAACCTTGTACACACTTGTACACCCTTGTACACACTTGTACAAGCTTGTACACACTTGTACAAGCTTGTACACACTTGTACAACCTTGTACACACTTGTACAACCTTGTACACACTTGTACAACCTTGTACACACTTGTACAACCTTGTACACACTTGTACAACCTTGTACACACTTGTACAACCTTGTACACACTTGTACAACCTTGTACACACTTGTACAACCTTGTACACACTTGTACAACCTTGTACACAATTGTACAACCTTGTACACACTTGTAAAACCTTGTACACACTTGTACAACCTTGTACACACTTGTACAACCTTGTACACAATTGTACAACCTTGTACACACTTGTACAACCTTGTACACACTTGTACAACCTTGAACACACTTGTACAGCCTTGTACACAATTGTACAACCTTGTACACACTTGTACAACCTTGTACACACTTGTACAACCTTGTACACAATTGTACAGCCTTGTACACACTTGTACAACCTTGTACACACTTGTACAGCCTTGTACACAATTGTACAACCTTGTACACACTTGTACAACCTTGTACACACTTGTACAACCTTGTACACAATTGTACAGCCTTGTACACACTTGTACAACCTTGTACACACTTGTACATCCTCGTAAAAACTTGTACACCCTTGTACACACTTGTACAACCTTGTACAACCTTGTACACACTTGTACAGCCTTGTACAACCTTGTACACACTTGTACAACCTTGTACAAACTTTTACATCCTTGTACACATTTGTACACCCTTGTACACACTTGTACAACCTTGTACAACCTTGTACAAACCTGTACACCCTTGTACACACTTGTACAAGCTTGTACACGATTGTACACCCTTGTACACACTTGTGCACCCTTGTACAAACTTGTACATCCTTGTACACACTTGTACAACCTTGTACAAACTTGTACAAACTTGTACAAACTTGTACAAACTTGTACATCCTTGTACACGATTGTACACCCTTGTACACACTTGTAAAACCTTGTACACACTTGTACAACCTGATACACAATTGTACAACCTTGTACACACTTGTACAACCTTGTACACACTTGTACAACCTTGTACACACTTGTACAACCTTGTACACACTTGTACAACCTTGTACACACTTGTACAACCTTGTACACACTTGTACAGCCTTGTACACAATTGTACAACCTTGTACACACTTGTACAACCTTGTACACACTTGTACAACCTTGTACACAATTGTACAGCCTTGTACACACTTGTACAACCTTGTACACACTTGTACAGCCTTGTACACAATTGTACAACCTTGTACACACTTGTACAACCTTGTACACCCTTGTACAAACTTTTACACATCGTACACACTTGTACACCCTTGTACAAACTTGTACAACCTTGTACACACTTGTACAACCTTGTACACAATTGTACAGCCTTGTACACACTTGTACAGACTTGTACACACTTGTACAGCCTTGTACAAAATTGTACAACCTTGTACACACTTGTACAGCCTTGTACACAATTGTACAACCTTGTACACACTTGTACAACCTTGTACACCCTTGTACAAACTTTTACACATCGTACACACTTGTACACCCTTGTACAAACTTGTACATCCTTGTACACACTTGTACAACCTTGTACACACTTGTACAATCTTGTACACACTTGTACAGCCTTGTACACAATTGTACAACCTTGTACACACTTGTACAGCCTTGTACACAATTGTACAACCTTGTACACACTTGTACAACCTTGTACACCTTTGTACACACTTTTACTTATCGTACACATTTGTACAACCTTGTACAAACTTGTACACACTTGTACAACCTTGTACAAACTTGTACAACCTTGTACACACTTGTACAAGCTTGTACACACTTGTACAAGTTGTACACACTTGTACAACCTTGTACACACTTGTACAACCTTGTACACACTTGTACAACCTTGTACACAATTGTAAAACCTTGTACACACTTGTACAACCTTGTACAAACTTGTACACACTTGTACAAACTTTTACATCCTTGTACACATTTGTACACCCTTGTACACACTTGTACAACCTTGTTCAACCTTGTACAAACCTGTACACCCTTGTACACACTTGTACAAGCTTGTACACGATTGTACAGCCTTGTACACACTTGTGCACCCTTGTACAAACTTGTACATCCTTGTACACACTTGTACAACCTTGTACAAACTTGTACAAACTTGTACAAACTTGTACAAACTTGTACAAACTTGTACAAACTTGTACATCCTTGTACACGATTGTACACCCTTGTACACACTTGTACAACCTTGTACACACTTGTACAACCTGATACACAATTGTACAACCTTGTACACACTTGTACAACCTTGTACACACTTGTACAACCTTGTACACACTTGTACAACCTTGTACACACTTGTACAGCCTTGTACACAATTGTACAACCTTGTACACACTTGTACAACCTTGTACACACTTGTACAACCTTGTACACAATTGTACAGCCTTGTACACACTTGTACAACCTTGTACACACTTGTACAGCCTTGTACAAAATTGTACAACCTTGTACACACTTGTACAGCCTTGTACACAATTGTACAACCTTGTACACACTTGTACAACCTTGTACACCCTTGTACAAACTTTTACACATCGTACACACTTGTACACCCTTGTACAAACTTGTACATCCTTGTACAAACTTGTACAACCTTGTACACACTTGTACAATCTTGTACACACTTGTACAGCCTTGTACACACTTGTACAACCTTGTACACCCTTGTACAAACTTTTACACATCGTACACACTTGTACACCCTTGTACAAACTTGTACATCCTTGTACACACTTGTACAACCTTGTACACACTTGTACAATCTTGTACACACTTGTACAGCCTTGTACACAATTGTACAACCTTGTACACACTTGTACAGCCTTGTACACAATTGTACAACCTTGTACACACTTGTACAACCTTGTATACCCTTGTACACACTTTTACTTATCGTACACACTTGTACACCCTTGTACAAACTTGTACATCCTTGTACACACTTGTACAACCTTGTACAAACTTGTACAAACTTTTACATCCTTGTACACGATTTTACACCCTTGTACACACTTGTACAACCTTGTAAAAACTTGTACAACCTTGTACACACTTGTACACCCTTGTACACACTTGTACAAGCTTGTACACACTTGTACAACCTTGTACACACTTGTACACCCTTGTACACACATGTATAACCTTGTACACAACTTGTACAACCTTGTACACACTTGTACAACCTTGTAAAACTTGTACACCCTTGTACAAACTTGTACACCCCTGTACACACTTGTACACATTTGTACACACTTGTACACCCTTATACACACTTGTACAACCTTGTACAAACCTATACAATCTTGTACACACTTGTACAACCCAGTACACAACTTGTACAACCTTGTACACACTTGTACAACCTTGTAAAACTTGTACACCCTTGTACAAACTTTTACACCCCTGTACACACTTGTACACATTTGTACACACTTGTACACCCTTGTACACACTTGTACAACCTTGTACAAACTTATACAATCTTGTACACACTTGTACAACCCAGTACACACTTGTACAATCTTGTACAAACTTGTACATCCTTGTACACGATTGTACACCCTTGTACACACTTGTACAACCTTGTACACACTTGTACAACCTTGTACACAATTGTACAACCTTGTACACACTTGTACAACCTTGTACACAATTGTACAACCTTGTACACACTTGTACAACCTTGTACACACTTGCACAACTTTGTACACACTTGTACAGTCTTGTACACAATTGTACAACCTTGTACACACTTGTACAACCTTGTACACACTTGTACAACCTTGTACACAATTGTACAGCCTTGTACACACTTGTACAACCTTGTACACACTTGTACAGCCTTGTACACAATTGTACAACCTTGTACACACTTGTACAACCTTGTACACACTTGTACAACCTTGTACACAATTGTACAGCCTTGTACACACTTGTACAACCTTGTACACACTTGTACAACCTTGTAAAAACTTGTACACCCTTGTACACACTTGTACAACCTTGTACAACCTTGTACACACTTGTACAGCCTTGTACACAATTGTACAACCTTGTACACACTTGTACAACCTTGTACACAATTGTACAACCTCGTACACACTTGTACAACTTTGTACACACTTGTACAACCTTGTACACACTTGTACAACCTTGTACACACTTGTACAACCTTGTACACACTTGTACAACCTTGTACACACTTGTACAACCTTTTACACACTTGTACAGCCTTGTACACAATTGTACAACCTTGTACACACTTGTACAGCCTTGTACACAATTGTACAACCTTGTACACACTTGTACAACCTTGTACACTCTTGTACACACTTTTGCTTATCGTACACACTTGTACACCCTTGTAAAAACTTGTACATCCTTGTACACACTTGTACAACCTTGTACAAACTTGTACAAACTTGTACATCCTTGTACACGATTTTACACCCTTGTACACACTTGTAAAACCTTGTAAAAACTTGTACAACCTTGTACACACTTGTACACCCTTGTACACACTTGTACAAGCTTGTACACACTTGTACAAGCTTGTACACACTTGTACAACCTTGTACACACTTGTACAACCTTGTACACACTTGTACAACCTTGTACACACTTGTACAACCTTGTACACACTTGTACAACCTTGTACACACTTGTACAACCTTGTACACACTTGTACAACCTTGTACACACTTGTACAACCTTGTACACACTTGTACAACCTTGTACACACTTGTAAAACCTTGTACACACTTGTACAACCTTGTACACACTTGTACAACCTTGTACACAATTGTACAACCTTGTACACACTTGTACAACCTTGTACACACTTGTACAACCTTGAACACACTTGTACAGCCTTGTACACAATTGTACAACCTTGTACACACTTGTACAACCTTGTACACACTTGTACAACCTTGTACACAATTGTACAGCCTTGTACACACTTGTACAACCTTGTACACACTTGTACAGCCTTGTACACAATTGTACAACCTTGTACACACTTGTACAACCTTGTACATACTTGTACAACCTTGTACACAATTGTACAGCCTTATACACACTTGTACAACCTTGTACACACTTGTACAGCCTTGTACACAATTGTACAACCTTGTACACACTTGTACAACCTTGTACACACTTGTACAACCTTGTACACAATTGTATAGCCTTGTACACACTTGTACAACCTTGTACACACTTGTACAACCTTGTAAAAACTTGTACACCCTTGTACACACTTGTACAACCTTGTACAACCTTGTACAACCTTGTACACACTTGTACAGCCTTGTACACAATTGTACAACCTTGTACACACTTGTACAGCCTTGTACACAATTGTACAACCTCGTACACAATTGTACAACCTCGTACACAATTGTACAACCTCGTACACACTTGTACAACCTTGTACACACTTGTACAACCTTGTACACACTTGTACAACCTTGTACACACTTGTACAACCTTGTACACACTTGTACAACCTTGTACACACTTGTACAACCTTGTACACACTTGTACAACCTTTTACACACTTGTACAACCTTGTAAAACTTGTACACCCTTGTACAAACTTGTACACCCCTGTACACACCTCGTACACCTTGTACACACTTGTACAACCTCGTACACAATTGTACAACCTCGTACACACTTGTACAACCTTGTACACACTTGTACAACCTTGTACACACTTGTACAACCTTGTACACACTTGTACAACCTTGTACACACTTGTACAACCTTGTACACACTTGTACAATCTTGTACACACTTGTACAGCCTTGTACACAATTGTACAACCTTGTACACACTTGTACAGCCTTGTACACAATTGTACAACCTTGTACACACTTGTACAACCTTGTACACCCTTGTACACACTTTTGCTTATCGTACACACTTGTACACCCTTGTACAAACTTGTACATCCTTGTACACACTTGTACAACCTTGTACAAACTTGTACAAACTTGTACATCCTTGTACACGATTTTACACCCTTGTACACACTTGTACAACCTTGTAAAAACTTGTACAACCTTGTACACACTTGTACACCCTTGTACACACTTGTACAAGCTTGTACACACTTGTACAACCTTGTACACACTTGTACACCCTTGTACACACATGTACAACCTTGTACACAACTTGTACAACCTTGTACACACTTGTACAACAAACTTGTACACCCCTGTACACACTTGTACACATTTGTACACACTTGTACACCCTTGTACACACTTGTACAACCTTGTACAAACTTATACAATCTTGTACACACTTGTACAACCCAGTACACAACTTGTACAACCTTGTACACACTTGTACAACCTTGTAAAACTTGTACACCCTTGTACAAACTTGTACACCCCTGTGTACCTTTGAACACCCAAGTTGTACCTTTGTACAAGGCTGTACACACTTGTACAGCCTTGTACACAATTGTACAACCTTGTACACACTTGTACAGCCTTGTACACAATTGTACAACCTTGTACACACTTGTACAACCTTGTACACCCTTGTACATACTTTTACTTATCGTACACACTTGTACACCCTTGTACAAACTTGTACATCCTTGTACACACTTGTACAAGCTTGTACACACTTGTACAAGCTTGTACACACTTGTACAACCTTGTACACACTTGTACAACCTTGTACACACTTGTACAACCTTGTACACACTTGTACAACCTTGTACACACTTGTACAACCTTGTACACACTTGTACAACCTTGTACACACTTGTACAACCTTGTACACACTTGTACAACCTTGTACACACTTGTACAACCTTGTACACACTTGTACAACCTTGTACACACTTGTACAACCTTGTACACACTTGTACAACCTTGTACACACTTGTACAACCTTGTACACACTTGTACAACCTTGTACACACTTGTACAGCCTTGTACACAATTGTACAACCTTGTACACACTTGTACAGCCTTGTACACAATTGTAAAACCTTGTACACACTTGTACAACCTTGTACACCCTTGTACACAATTTTACTTATCGTACACACTTGTACACCCTTGTACAAACTTGTACATCCTTATACACACTTGTACAACCTTGTACAAACTTGTACAAACTTGTACATCCTTGTACACGATTTTACACCCTTTTACACACTTGTACAAGCTTGTACACACTTGTACAACCTTGTACACACTTGTACAACCTTGTACACACTTGTACAACCTTGTACACACTTGTACAACCTTGTACACACTTGTACAACCTTGTACACACTTGTACAACCTTGTACACAATTGTACAACCTTGTACACACTTGTACAACCTTGTACACACTTGTACAACCTTGTACACACTTGTACAACCTTGTACACACTTGTACAACCTTGTACACACTTGTACAACCTTGTACACACTTGTACAACCTTGTACACACTTGTACAGCCTTGTACACAATTGTACAACCTTGTACACACTTGTACAACCTTGTACACAATTGTACAGCCTTGTACATACTTGTACAACCTTGTACACACTTGTACATCCTCGTAAAAACTTGTACACCTTTGTACACACTTGTACAACCTTGTACAACCTTGTACACACTTGTACAGCCTTGTACAACCTTGTACACACTTGTAGAGCCTTGTAAAAACTTGTACACCCTTGTACACACATGTACAACCTTGTACACAACTTGTACAACCTTGTACACACTTGTACAACCTTGTAAAACTTGTACACATTTGTACACACTTGTACACCCTTGTACACACTTGTACAACCTTGTACAAACTTATACAATCTTGTACACACTTGTACAACCCAGTACACACTTGTACAATCTTGTACAAACTTGTACTCCCTTGTACAAACTTGTACAACCTTGTACACAATTGTAAAACCTTGTACACACTTGTACAACCTTGTACAAACTTGTACACACTTGTACAAACTTTTACATCCTTGTACACATTTGTACACCCTTGTACACACTTGTACAACCTTGTACAACCTTGTACAAACCTGTACACCCTTGTACACACTTGTACAGGCTTGTACACGATTGTACACCCTTGTACACACTTGTGCACCCTTGTACAAACTTGTACATCCTTGTACACACTTGTACAACCTTGTACAAACTTGTACAAACTTGTACAAACTTGTACATCCTTGTACACGATTGTTCACCCTTGTACACACTTGTACAACCTTGTACACACTTGTACAACCTAAAAAACACAATTGTACAACCTTGTACACACTTGTACAACCTTGTACACACTTGTACAACCTTGTACACACTTGTACAACCTTGTACACACTTGTACAACCTTGTACACACTTGTACAGCCTTGTACACAATTGTACAACCTTGTACACACTTGTACAACCTTGTACACACTTGTACAACCTTGTACACAATTGTACAGCATTGTACACACTTGTACAGCATTGTACACACTTGTACAACCTTGTACACACTTGTACAGCCTTGTACAAAATTGTACAACCTTGTACACACTTGTACAGCCTTGTACACAATTGTACAACCTTGTACACACTTGTACAACCTTGTACACCCTTGTACAAACTTTTACACATCGTACACACTTGTACACCCTTGTACAAACTTGTACATCCTTGTACACACTTGTACAGCCTTGTACACAATTGTACAACCTTGTACACACTTGTACACACTTTTACTTATCGTACACACTTGTACACCCTTGTACAAACTTGTACATCCTTGTACACACTTGTACAACCTTGTACAAACTTGTACAAACTTGTACATCCTTGTACACGATTTTACACCCTTGTACACACTTGTACAACCTTGTAAAAACTTGTACAACCTTGTACACACTTGTACACCCTTGTACACACTTGTCCAAGCTTGTACACACTTGTACAACCTTGTACACACTTGTACACCCTTGTACACACATGTACAACCTTGTACACAACTTGTACAACCTTGTACACACTTGTACAACCTTGTAAAACTTGTACACCCTTGTACAAACTTGTACACCCCTGTACACACTTGTACACATTTGTACACACTTGTACACCCTTGTACACACTTGTACAACCTTGTACAAACTTATACAATCTTGTACACACTTGTACAACCCAGTACACAACTTGTACAACCTTGTACACACTTGTACAACCTTGTAAAACTTGTACACCCTTGTACAAACTTGTACACCCCTGTACACACTTGTACACATTTGTACACACTTGTACACCCTTGTACACACTTGTACAACCTTGTACAAACTTATACAATCTTGTACACACTTGTACAACCCAGTACACACTTGTACAATCTTGTACAAACTTGTACATCCTTGTACACGATTGTACACCCTTGTACACACTTGTACAACCTTGTACACACTTGTACAACCTTGTACACAATTGTACAACCTTGTACACACTTGTACAACCTTGTTTACACTTGCACAACTTTGTACACACTTGTACAGTCTTGTACACAATTGTACAACCTTGTACACACTTGTACAACCTTGTACACACTTGTACAACCTTGTACACAATTGTACAGCCTTGTACACACTTGTACAACCTTGTACACACTTGTACAGCCTTGTACACAATTGTACAACCTTGTACACACTTGTACAACCTTGTACACACTTGTACAACATTGTACACAATTGTACAGCCTTGTACACACTTGTACAACCTTGTACACACTTGTATAACCTTGTAAAAACTTGTACACCCTTGTACACACTTGTACAACCTTGTACAACCTTGTACACACTTGTACAGCCTTGTACACAATTGTACATACTTGTACACACTTGTACAACCTTGTACACAATTGTACAACCTCGTACACACTTATACAACCTTGTACACACTTGTACAACCTTGTACACACTTGTACAACCTTGTACACACTTGTACAACCTTGTACACACTTGTACAACCTTTTACACACTTGTACAGCCTTGTACACAATTGTACAACCTTGTACACACTTGTACAGCCTTGTACACAATTGTACAACCTTGTACACACTTGTACAACCTTGTACACCCTTGTACACACTTTTACTTATCGTACACACTTGTACACCCTTGTACAAACTTGTACATCCTTGTACACACTTGTACAACCTTGTACAAACTTGTACATCCTTGTACACGATTTTACACCCTTGTACACACTTGTACAACCTTGTAAAAACTTGTACAACCTTGTACACACTTGTACACCCTTGTACACACTTGTACAAGCTTGTACACACTTGTACAACCATGTACACACTTGTACAACCTTGTACAAACTTGTACAACCTTGTACACACTTGTACAACCTTGTACACACTTGTACAACCTTGTACACACTTGTACAACCTTGTACACACTTGTACAACCTTGTACACACTTGTACAACCTTGTACACACTTGTACAACCTTGTACACACTTGTACAGCCTTGTACACAATTGTACAACCTTGTACACACTTGTACAGCCTTGTACACAATTGTAAAACCTTGTACACACTTGTACAACCTTGTACACCCTTGTACACACTTTTACTTATCGTACACACTTGTACAACCTTGTACAAACTTGTACATCCTTGTACACACTTGTACAACCTTGTACAAACTTGTACAAACTTGTACATCCTTGTACACGATTTTACACCCTTGTACACACTTGTACAACCTTGTAAAAACTTGTACAACCTTGTACACACTTGTACACCCTTGTACACACTTGTACACCCTTGTACACACTTGTACAAGCTTGTACACACTTGTACAAGCTTGTACACACTTGTACAAGGTTGTACACACTTGTACAACCTTGTACACACTTGTACAACCTTGTACACACTTGTACAACCTTGTACACACTTGTACAACCTTGTACACACTTGTACAACCTTGTACACACTTGTACAACCTTTTACACACTTGTACAACCTTTTACACAATTGTACAACCTTGTACACACTTGTACAACCTTGTACACACTTGTACAACCTTGTACACACTTGTACAACCTTGTACACACTTGTACAGCCTTGTACACAATTGTACAACCTTGTACACACTTGTACAGCCTTGTACACAATTGTAAAACCTTGTACACACTTGTACAACCTTGTACACCCTTGTACACACTTTTACTTATCGTACACACTTGTACACCCTTGTACAAACTTGTACATCCTTATACACACTTGTACAACCTTGTACAAACTTGTACAAACTTGTACATCCTTGTACACGATTTTACACCCTTGTACACACTTGTACAACCTTGTAAAAACTTGTACAACCTTGTACACACTTGTACACCCTTGTACACACTTGTACAAGCTTGTACACACTTGTACAAGCTTGTACACACTTGTACAAGCGTGTACACACTTGTACAAGCTTGTACACACTTGTACAACCTTGTACACACTTGTACAACCTTGTACACACTTGTACAACCTTGTACACACTTGTACAACCTTGTACACACTTGTACAACCTTGTACACACTTGTACAACCTTGTACACACTTGTACAACCTTGTACACACTTGTACAACCTTGTACACACTTGTACAACCTTGTACACAATTGTACAACCTTGTACACACTTGTACAACCTTGTACACACTTGTACAACCTTGAACACACTTGTACAGCCTTGTACACAATTGTACAACCTTGTACACACTTGTACAACCTTGTACACAATTGTACAGCCTTGTACACAATTGTACAGCCTTGTACACACTTGTACAGCCTTGTACACACTTGTACAGCCTTGTACACAATTGTACAACCTTGTACACACTTGTACAACCTTGTACACAATTGTACAGCCTTGTACACACTTGTACAACCTTGTACACACTTGTACATCCTCGTAAAAACTTGTACACCTTTGTACACACTTGTACAACCTTGTACAACCTTGTACACACTTGTACAGCCTTGTACAACCTTGTACACACTTGTAGAGCCTTGTAAAAACTTGTACACCCTTGTACACACATGTACAACCTTGTACACAACTTGTACAACCTTGTACACACTTGTACAACCTTGTAAAACTTGTACACATTTGTACACACTTGTACACCCTTGTACACACTTGTACAACCTTGTACAAACTTATACAATCTTGTACACACTTGTACAGCCCAGTACACACTTGTACAATCTTGTACAAACTTGTACTCCCTTGTACAAACTTGTACAACCTTGTACACAATTGTAAAACCTTGTACACACTTGTACAACCTTGTACACACTTGTACAACCTTGTAAAAACTTGTACAACCTTGTACACACTTGTACACCCTTGTACACACTTGTACAAGCTTGTACACACTTGTACAAGCTTGTACACACTTGTACAAGCTTGTACACACTTGTACAAGCTTGTACACACTTGTACAACCTTGTACACACTTGTACAACCTTGTACACACTTGTACAACCTTGTACACACTTGTACAACCTTGTACACACTTGTACAACCTTGTACACACTTGTACAACCTTGTACACACTTGTACAACCTTGTACACACTTGTACAACCTTGTACACAATTGTACAACCTGGTACACAATTGTACAACCTTGTACACACTTGTACAACCTTGTACACACTTGTACAGCCTTGTACACAATTGTACAGCCTTGTACACAATTGTACACCCTTGTACACACTTGTACAACCTTGTACACAATTGTACAGCCTTGTACACAATTGTACAGCCTTGTACACACTTGTACAGCCTTGTACACACTTGTACAGCCTTGTACACAATTGTACAACCTTGTACACACTTGTACAACCTTGTACACAATTGTACAGCCTTGTACACACTTGTACAACCTTGTACACACTTGTACATCCTCGTAAAAACTTGTACACCTTTGTACACACTTGTACAACCTTGTACAACCTTGTACACACTTGTACAGCCTTGTACAACCTTGTACACACTTGTAGAGCCTTGTAAAAACTTGTACACCCTTGTACACACATGTACAACCTTGTACACAACTTGTACAACCTTGTACACACTTGTACAACCTTGTAAAACTTGTACACATTTGTACACACTTGTACACCCTTGTACACACTTGTACAACCTTGTACAAACTTATACAATCTTGTACACACTTGTACAGCCCAGTACACACTTGTACAATCTTGTACAAACTTGTACTCCCTTGTACAAACTTGTACAACCTTGTACACAATTGTAAAACCTTGTACACACTTGTACAACCTTGTACAAACTTGTACACACTTGTACAAACTTTTACATCCTTGTACACATTTGTACACCCTTGTACACACTTGTACAACCTTGTACAACCTTGTACAAACCTGTACACCCTTGTACACACTTGTACAAGCTTGTACACGATTGTACACCCTTGTACACACTTGTGCACCCTTGTACAAACTTGTACATCCATGTACACACTTGTACAACCTTGTACAAACTTGTACAAACTTGTACAAACTTGTACATCCTTGTACACGATTGTTCACCCTTGTACACACTTGTACAACCTTGTACACACTTGTACAACCTGAAACACAATTGTACAACCTTGTACACACTTGTACAACCTTGTACACACTTGTACAACCTTATACACACTTGTACAACCTTGTACACACTTGTACAACCTTGTACACACTTGTACAGCCTTGTACACAATTGTACAACCTTGTACACACTTGTACAACCTTGTACACACTTGTACAACCTTGTACACAATTGTACAGCCTTGTACACACTTGTACAACCTTGTACACACTTGTACAGCCTTGTACAAAATTGTACAACCTTGTACACACTTGTACAGCCTTGTACACAATTGTACAACCTTGTACACACTTGTACAACCTTGTACACCCTTGTACAAACTTTTACACATCGTACACACTTGTACACCCTTGTACAAACTTGTACATCCTTGTACACACTTGTACAACCTTGTACACACTTGTACAATCTTGTACACACTTGTACAGCCTTGTACACAATTGTACAACCTTGTACACACTTGTACAGCCTTGTACACAATTGTACAACCTTGTACACACTTGTACAACCTTGTACACCCTTGTACACACTTTTACTTATCGTACACACTTGTACACCCTTGTACAAACTTGTACATCCTTGTACACACTTGTACAACCTTGTACAAACTTGTACAAACTTGTACATCCTTGTACACGATTTTACACCCTTGTACACGTTTGTACAACCTTGTAAAAACTTGTACAATCTTGTACACACTTGTACACCCTTGTACACACTTGTACAAGCTTGTACACACTTGTACAACCTTGTACACACTTGTACACCCTTGTACACACATGTACAACCTTGTACACAACTTGTACAACATTGTACACACTTGTACAACCTTGTAAAACTTGTACACCCTTGTACAAACTTGTACACCCCTGTTTACACTTGTACACATTTGTACACACTTGTACACCCTTGTACACACTTGTACAACCTTGTACAAACTTATACAATCTTGTACACACTTGTACAACCCAGTACACAACTTGTACAACCTTGTACACACTTGTACAACCTTGTAAAACTTGTACACCCTTGTACAAACTTGTACACCCCTGAACACACTTGTACACATTTGTACACACTTGTACACCCTTGTACACACTTGTACAACCTTGTACAAACTTATACAATCTTGTACACACTTGTACAACCCAGTACACACTTGTACAATCTTGTACAAACTTGTACATCCTTGTACACGATTGTACACCCTTGTACACACTTGTACAACCTTGTACACACTTGTACAACCTTGTACACAATTGTACAACCTTGTACACACTTGTACAACCTTGTACACACTTGCACAACTTTGTACACACTTGTACAGTCTTGTACACAATTGTACAACCTTGTACACACTTGTAAAACCTTGTACACACTTGTACAACCTTGTACACAATTGTACAGCCTTGTACACACTTGTACAACCTTGTACACACTTGTATAGCCTTGTACACAATTGTACAACCTTTTACACACTTGTACAACCTTGTACACACTTGTACAACCTTGTACACAATTGTACAGCCTTGTACACACTTGTACAACCTTGTACACACTTGTACAACCTTGTAAAAACTTGTACACCCTTGTACACACTTGTACAACCTTGTACAACCTTGTACACACTTGTACAGCCTTGTACACAATTGTACATACTTGTACACACTTGTACAACCTTGTACACAATTGTACAACCTCGTACACACTTATACAACCTTGTACACACTTGTACAACCTTGTACACACTTGTACAACCTTGTACACACTTGTACAACCTTGTACACACTTGTACAACCTTGTACACACTTGTACAACCTTTTACACACTTGTACAGCCTTGTACACAATTGTACAACCTTGTACACAATTGTACAACCTTGTACACACTTGTACAGCCTTGTACACAATTGTACAACCTTGTACACACTTGTACAACCTTGTACACCCTTGTACACACTTTTACTTATCGTACACACTTGTACACCCTTGTACAAACTTGTACAACCTTGTACACAATTGTACAGCCTTGTACACACTTGTACATCCTTGTACACCCTTGTACACACTTTTACTTATCGTACACACTTGTACACCCTTGTACAAACTTGTACAACCTTGTACACAATTGTACAGCCTTGTACACACTTGTACATCCTTGTACACACTTGTACAGCCTTGTACAAAATTGTACAACCTTGTACACACTTGTACAGCCTTGTACACAATTGTACAGCCTTGTACACACTTGTACAACCTTGTACACACTTGTACAACCTTGTAAAAACTTGTACACCCTTGTACACACTTGTACAACCTTGTACAACCTTGTACACACTTGTACAGCCTTGTACACAATTGTACATACTTGTACACACTTGTACAACCTTGTACACAATTGTACAACCTCGTACACACTTATACAACCTTGTACACACTTGTACAACCTTGTACACACTTGTACAACCTTGTACACACTTGTACAACCTTGTACACACTTGTACAACCTTGTACACACTTGTACAACCTTGTACACACTTGTACAACCTTGTACACACTTGTACAACCTTTTACACACTTGTACAGCCTTGTACACAATTGTACAACCTTGTACACAATTGTACAACCTTGTACACACTTGTACAGCCTTGTACACAATTGTACAACCTTGTACACACTTGTACAACCTTGTACACCCTTGTACACACTTTTACTTATCGTACACACTTGTACACCCTTGTACAAACTTGTACAACCTTGTACACAATTGTACAGCCTTGTACACACTTGTACATCCTTGTACACACTTGTACAGCCTTGTACAAAATTGTACAACCTTGTACACACTTGTACAGCCTTGTACACAATTGTACAACCTTGTACACACTTGTACAAACTTGTACACCCTTGTACAAACTTTTACACATCGTACACACTTGTACAGCCCTTGTACAAACTTGTACATCCTTGTACACACTTGTACAACCTTGTACACACTTGTACATCCTTGTACACAATTGTACACCCTTGTACACACTTGTACAACCTTGTACACACTATTACAACCTTGAACACACTTGTACAGCCTTGTACACAATTGTACAACCTTGTACACACTTGTACAACCTTGTACACACTTGTACAACCTTGTACACAATAGTACAGCCTTGTACACACTTGTACAACCTTGTACACACTTGTACAGCCTTGTACACAATTGTACAACCTTGTACACACTTGTACAACCTTGTACACACTTGTACAGCCTTGTACACAATTGTAAAACCTTGTACACACTTGTACAACCTTGTACACCCTTGTACACACTTTTACTTATCGTACACACTTGTACACCCTTGTACAAACTTGTACATCCTTGTACACACTTGTACAACCTTGTACAAACTTGTACAAACTTGTACATCCTTGTACACGATTTTACACCCTTGTACACACTTGTACAACCTTGTACACACTTGTACAACCTTGTACACACTTGTACAACCTTGTACACACTTGTACAACCTTGTACACACTTGTACAACCTTGTACACACTTGTACAACCTTGTACACACTTGTACAACCTTGTACACACTTGTACAACCTTTTACACACTTGTACAACCTTGTACACACTTGTACAACCTTGTACACACTTGTACAACCTTGTACACACTTGTACAACCTTGTACACACTTGTACAACCTTGTACACACTTGTACAACCTTGTACACACTTGTACAACCATGTAAAAACTTGTACAACCTTGTACACACTTGTACACCCTTGTACACACTTGTACAAGCTTATACACACTTGTACAACCTTGTACACACTTGTACACCCTTGTACACACTTGTACAACCTTTTACAAACTTGTACACACTTGTACAAACTTGTACATTATTGTACATACTTGTACACCCTTGTACACACTTGTACAACCTTGTACAAACCTGTACACCCTTGTACACACTTGTACAAGCTTGTACACACTTGTACAAGCTTGTACACACTTGTACACCCTTGTTCAAACTTGTGCACCCTTGTACACCTTTGTACACCCTTGTACACATTTGTACAACCTTGTACAAACTTGTACACACTTGTACAAACTTGTACACACTTGTACAACCTTGTACAAACTTGTACAACCTTGTACACACTTGTACAACCTTGTACACACTTGTACAAGCTTGTACACACTTGTACAAGTTGTACACACTTGTACAACCTTGTACACACTTGTACAACCTTGTACACACTTGTACAACCTTGTACAAACTTGTACACACTTGTACAACCTTTTCATCCTTGTACATATTTGTACACCCTTGTACACAATTGTACAACCTTGTACAAACCTGTACACCCTTGTACACACTTGTACAAGCTTGTACACGATTGTACACCCTTGTACACACTTGTGCACCCTTGTACACACTTGTACACCCTTGTACACACTTGTACAACCTTGTACAAACTTGTACACACTTGTACAACATTGTACAAACCTGTTCACCCTTGTACACACTTGTACAACCTTGTACACACTTGTACAACCTTGTACCCCCTGTTACAACCTTGTACACACTTGTACAACCTTGTACACACTTGTACAGCCTTGTACACAATTGTACACCCATGTACACAATTTAAAAACTTGTACACACTTGTACAACCTTGTACACACTTGTACAACCTTGTACACACTTGTACAACCTTGTACACACTTGTACAACCTTGTACACACTTGTACAACCTTGTACAAACTTGTACAAACTTGTACACACTTGTACACCCTTGTACACACTTGTAAAAGCTTGTACACACTTGTACAACCTTGTACACACTTGTACAACCTTGTACACAATTGTATAACCTTGTACACTTTTGTACAACCTTGTACAAACTTGTACAAACTTGTACACACTTGTACACCCTTGTACACACTTGTAAAAGCTTGTACACACTTGTACAACCTTGTACACACTTGTACACCCTTGTACACACTTGTACAACCTTGTACACACTTGTACAACCTTGTACACAATTGTACAACCTTGTACACACTTGTACAACCTTGTACACACTTGTACAACCTTGTACACACTTGTACAGCCTTGTACACAATTGTACAACCTTGTACACACTTGTACAACCTTGTACACACTTGTACAACCTTGTACACAATTGTACAGCCTTGAACACACTTGTACAACCTTGTACACACTTGTACAGCCTTGTACAAAATTGTACAACCTTGTACACACTTGTACAGCCTTGTACACAATTGTACAACCTTGTACACACTTGTACAAACTTGTACACCCTTGTACAAACTTTTACACATCGTACACACTTGTACAGCCCTTGTACAAACTTGTACATCC
The DNA here is from genome assembly GCF_028750875.1 of Macrosteles quadrilineatus. NCBI lineage: Eukaryota > Metazoa > Arthropoda > Insecta > Hemiptera > Cicadellidae > Macrosteles > Macrosteles quadrilineatus. The sequence continues at coordinate 27,277 of NW_026543049.1, read as the reverse complement.
TTGTACACACTTGTACAACCTTGTACACACTTGTACATCCTTGTACACAATTGTACACCCTTGTACACACTTGTACAACCTTGTACACACTTGTACAACCTTGAACACACTTGTACAGCCTTGTACACAATTGTACAACCTTGTACACACTTGTACAACCTTGTACACACTTGTACAACCTTGTACACAATTGTACAGCCTTGTACACACTTGTACAACCTTGTACACACTTGTACAGCCTTGTACACAATTGTACAACCTTGTACACACTTGTACAACCTTGTACACACTTGTACAACCTTGTACACAATTGTACAGCCTTGTACACACTTGTACAACCTTGTACACACTTGTACAACCTTGTAAAAACTTGTACACCCTTGTACACACTTGTACAACCTTGTACAACCTTGTACACACTTGTACAGCCTTGTACAACCTTGTACAACCTTGTACACACTTGTACAGCCTTGTAAAAACTTGTACACCCTTGTACACACATGTACAACCTTGTACACAACTTGTACAACCTTGTACACACTTGTACAACCTTGTAAAACTTGTACACATTTGTACACACTTGTACACCCTTGTACACACTTGTACAACCTTGTACAAACTTATACAATCTTGTACACACTTGTACAACCCAGTACACACTTGTACAATCTTGTACAAACTTGTACTCCCTTGTACAAACTTGTACATCCTTGTACACACTTGTACAACCTTGTACAAACTTGTACAAACTTGTACAAACTTGTACATCCTTGTACACGATTGTACACCCTTGTACACACTTGTACAACCTTGTACACACTTGTACAACCTGACACACTATTGTACAACCTTGTACACACTTGTACAACCTTGTACACACTTGTACAACCTTGTACACACTTGTACAGCCTTGTACACAATTGTACAACCTTGTACACACTTGTACAACCTTGTTTACACTTGTACAACCTTGTACACAATTGTACAGCCTTGTACACAATTGTACAACCTTGTACACACTTGTACAGCCTTGTACACACTTGTACAGCCTTGTACAAAATTGTACAGCCTTGTACACATTTGTACAACCTTGTACACACTTGTACAACCTTGTACACCCTTGTACAAACTTTTACACATCGTACACACTTGTACACCCTTGTACAAACTTGTACATCCTTGTACACACTTGTACAACCTTGTACACACTTGTACAACCTTGTACACACTTGTACAGCCTTGTACACAATTGTACAACCTTGTACACAGTTGTACAGCCTTGTACACAATTGTACAACCTTGTACACACTTGTACAACCTTGTACACCCTTGTACACACTTTTACTTATCGTACACACTTGTACACCCTTGTACAAACTTGTACATCCTTGTACACACTTGTACAACCTTGTACAAACTTGTACAAACTTGTACATCCTTGTACACGATTTTACACCCTTGTACACACTTGTACAACCTTGTAAAAACTTGTACAACCTTGTACACACTTGTACACCCTTGTACACACTTGTACAACCTTGTACACACTTGTACAACCTTGTACACACTTGTACAACCTTGTACACACTTGTACAACCTTGTACACACTTGTACAACCTTGTACACACTTGTACAACCTTGTACACATTTGTACACCCTTGTACACACTTGTACAACCTTGTACAACCTTTTACAAACCTGTACACCCTTGTACACACTTGTACAAGCTTGTACACGATTGTACACCCTTGTACACACTTGTGCACCCTTGTACAAACTTGTACATCCTTGTACACACTTGTACAACCTTGTACAAACTTGTACAAACTTGTACAAACTTTTACAAACTTGTACACACTTGTACAACCTTTTCATCCTTGTACACATTTGTACACCCTTGTACACACTTGTACAACCTTGTACAAACCTGTACACCCTTGTACACACTTGTACAAGCTTGTACACGATTGTACACCCTTGTACACACTTGTGCACCCTTGTACACACTTGTACACCCTTGTACACACTTGTACAACCTTGTACAAACTTGTACACACTTGTACAACATTGTACAAACCTGTTCACCCTTGTACACACTTGTACAACCTTGTACACACTTGTACAACCTTGTACCCCCTGTTACAACCTTGTACACACTTGTACAACCTTGTACACACTTGTACAGCCTTGTACACAATTGTACACCCATGTACACAATTTAAAAACTTGTACACACTTGTACAACCTTGTACACACTTGTACAACCTTGTACACACTTGTACAACCTTGTACACACTTGTACAACCTTGTACACACTTGTACAACCTTGTACAAACTTGTACAAACTTGTACACACTTGTACACCCTTGTACACACTTGTAAAAGCTTGTACACACTTGTACAACCTTGTACACACTTGTACAACCTTGTACACAATTGTATAACCTTGTACACTTTTGTACAACCTTGTACAAACTTGTACAAACTTGTACACACTTGTACACCCTTGTACACACTTGTAAAAGCTTGTACACACTTGTACAACCTTGTACACACTTGTACACCCTTGTACACACTTGTACAACCTTGTACACACTTGTACAACCTTGTACACAATTGTACAACCTTGTACACACTTGTACAACCTTGTACACACTTGTACAACCTTGTACACACTTGTACAGCCTTGTACACAATTGTACAACCTTGTACACACTTGTACAACCTTGTACACACTTGTACAACCTTGTACACAATTGTACAGCCTTGAACACACTTGTACAACCTTGTACACACTTGTACAGCCTTGTACAAAATTGTACAACCTTGTACACACTTGTACAGCCTTGTACACAATTGTACAACCTTGTACACACTTGTACAAACTTGTACACCCTTGTACAAACTTTTACACATCGTACACACTTGTACAGCCCTTGTACAAACTTGTACATCCTTGTACACACTTGTACAACCTTGTACACACTTGTACATCCTTGTACACAATTGTACACCCTTGTACACACTTGTACAACCTTGTACACACTTGTACAACCTTGAACACACTTGTACAGCCTTGTACACAATTGTACAACCTTGTACACACTTGTACAACCTTGTACACACTTGTACAACCTTGTACACAATTGTACAGCCTTGTACACACTTGTACAACCTTGTACACACTTGTACAGCCTTGTACACAATTGTACAACCTTGTACACACTTGTACAACCTTGTACACACTTGTACAACCTTGTACACAATTGTACAGCCTTGTACACACTTGTACAACCTTGTACACACTTGTACAACCTTGTAAAAACTTGTACACCCTTGTACACACTTGTACAACCTTGTACAACCTTGTACACACTTGTACAGCCTTGTACAACCTTGTACAACCTTGTACACACTTGTACAGCCTTGTAAAAACTTGTACACCCTTGTACACACATGTACAACCTTGTACACAACTTGTACAACCTTGTACACACTTGTACAACCTTGTAAAACTTGTACACATTTGTACACACTTGTACACCCTTGTACACACTTGTACAACCTTGTACAAACTTATACAATCTTGTACACACTTGTACAACCCAGTACACACTTGTACAATCTTGTACAAACTTGTACTCCCTTGTACAAACTTGTACATCCTTGTACACACTTGTACAACCTTGTACAAACTTGTACAAACTTGTACAAACTTGTACATCCTTGTACACGATTGTACACCCTTGTACACACTTGTACAACCTTGTACACACTTGTACAACCTGACACACTATTGTACAACCTTGTACACACTTGTCCAACCTTGTACACACTTGTACAACCTTGTACACACTTGTACAGCCTTGTACACAATTGTACAACCTCGTACACACTTGTACAACCTTGTTTACACTTGTACAACCTTGTACACAATTGTACAGCCTTGTACACAATTGTACAACCTTGTACACACTTGTACAGCCTTGTACACACTTGTACAGCCTTGTACAAAATTGTACAGCCTTGTACACATTTGTACAACCTTGTACACACTTGTACAACCTTGTACACCCTTGTACAAACTTTTACACATCGTACACACTTGTACACCCTTGTACAAACTTGTACATCCTTGTACACACTTGTACAACCTTGTACACACTTGTACAACCTTGTACACACTTGTACAGCCTTGTACACAATTGTACAACCTTGTACACAGTTGTACAGCCTTGTACACAATTGTACAACCTTGTACACACTTGTACAACCTTGTACACCCTTGTACACACTTTTACTTATCGTACACACTTGTACACCCTTGTACAAACTTGTACATCCTTGTACACACTTGTACAACCTTGTACAAACTTGTACAAACTTGTACATCCTTGTACACGGTTTTACACCCTTGTACACACTTGTACAACCTTGTAAAAACTTGTACAACCTTGTACACACTTGTACACCCTTGTACACACTTGTACAACCTTGTACACACTTGTACAACCTTGTACACACTTGTACAACCTTGTACACACTTGTACAACCTTGTACACACTTGTACAACCTTGTACACACTTGTACAACCTTGTACACATTTGTACACCCTTGTACACACTTGTACAACCTTGTACAACCTTGTACAAACCTGTACACCCTTGTACACACTTGTACAAGCTTGTACACGATTGTTCACCCTTGTACACACTTGTGCAACCTTGTACAAACTTGTACATCCTTGTACACACTTGTACAACCTTGTACAAACTTGTACATCCTTGTACACACTTGTACAACTTTGTACACACTTGTACATCCTTGTACACACTTGTACAACCTGATACACACTTGTACAACCTTGTACACACTTGTACAACCTTGTACACACTTGTACAACCTTGTACACACTTGTACAACCTTGTACACACTTGTACAACCTGATACACACTTGTACAACCTTGTACACACTTGTACAACCTTGTACACACTTGTACAACCTTGTACACACTTGTACAGCCTTGTACACAATTGTACAACCTTGTACACACTTGTACAACCTTGTACAAACTTGTACACACTTGTACAAACTTTTACATCCTTGTACACATTTGTACACTATTGTACACACTTGTACAACCTTGTACAACCTTGTACAAACCTGTACACCCTTGTACACACTTGTACAAGCTTGTACACGATTGTACACCCTTGTACACACTTGTGCACCCTTGTACAAACTTGTACATCCTTGTACACACTTGTACAACCTTGTACAAACTTGTACAAACTTGTACAAACTTTTACAAACTTGTACATCCTTGTACACGATTGTACACCCTTGTACACACTTGTACAACCTTGTACACACTTGTACAACCTGATACACAATTGTACAACCTTGTACACACTTGTACAACCTTGTACACACTTGTACAGCCTTGTACACAATTGTACAACCTTGTACACACTTGTACAGCCTTGTACACACTTGTACAGCCTTGTACAAAATTGTACAGCCTTGTACACAATTGTACAACCTTGTACACACTTGTACAACCTTGTACACCCTTGTACAAACTTTTACACATCGTACACACTTGTACACCCTTGTATAAACTTGTACAACCTTGTACACACTTGTACAGCCTTGTACACAATTGTACAACCTTGTACACAATTGTACAGCCTTGTACACACTTGTACAACCTTGTACACACTTGTACAACCTTGTAAAAACTTGTACACCCTTGTACACACTTGTACAACCTTGTACAACCTTGTACACACTTGTACAGCCTTGTACAACCTTGTACAACCTTGTACACACTTGTACAGCCTTGTAAAAACTTGTACACCCTTGTACACACATGTACAACCTTGTACACAACTTGTACAACCTTGTACACACTTGTACAACCTTGTAAAACTTGTACACATTTGTACACACTTGTACACCCTTGTACACACTTGTACAACCTTGTACAAACTTATACAATCTTGTACACACTTGTACAACCCAGTACACACTTGTACAATCTTGTACAAACTTGTACTCCCTTGTACAAACTTGTACATCCTTGTACACACTTGTACAACCTTGTACAAACTTGTACAAACTTGTACAAACTTGTACATCCTTGTACACGATTGTACACCCTTGTACACACTTGTACAACCTTGTACACACTTGTACAACCTGACACACTATTGTACAACCTTGTACACACTTGTACAACCTTGTACACACTTGTACAACCTTGTACACACTTGTACAGCCTTGTACACAATTGTACAACCTTGTACACACTTGTACAACCTTGTTTACACTTGTACAACCTTGTACACAATTGTACAGCCTTGTACACAATTGTACAACCTTGTACACACTTGTACAGCCTTGTACACACTTGTACAGCCTTGTACAAAATTATACAGCCTTGTACACATTTGTACAACCTTGTACACACTTGTACAACCTTGTACACCCTTGTACAAACTTTTACACATCGTACACACTTGTACACCCTTGTACAAACTTGTACATCCTTGTACACACTTGTACAACCTTGTACACACTTGTACAACCTTGTACACACTTGTACAGCCTTGTACACAATTGTACAACCTTGTACACAGTTGTACAGCCTTGTACACAATTGTACAACCTTGTACACACTTGTACAACCTTGTACACCCTTGTACACACTTTTACTTATCGTACACACTTGTACACCCTTGTACAAACTTGTACATCCTTGTACACACTTGTACATCCTTGTACACACTTGTACAACCTTGTACAAACTTGTACAAACTTGTACATCCTTGTACACGATTTTACACCCTTGTACACACTTGTACAACCTTGTAAAAACTTGTACAACCTTGTACACACTTGTACACCCTTGTACACACTTGTACAACCTTGTACACACTTGTACAACCTTGTACACACTTGTACAACCTTGTACACACTTGTACAACCTTGTACACACTTGTACAACCTTGTACACACTTGTACAACCTTGTACACATTTGTACACCCTTGTACACACTTGTACAACCTTGTACAACCTTGTACAAACCTGTACACCCTTGTACACACTTGTACAAGCTTGTACACGATTGTACACCCTTGTACACACTTGTGCACCCTTGTACAAACTTGTACATCCTTGTACACACTTGTACAACCTTGTACAAACTTGTACAAACTTGTACAAACTTTTACAAACTTGTACATCCTTGTACACGATTGTACACCCTTGTACACACTTGTACAACCTTGTACACACTTGTACAACCTGATACACACTTGTACAACCTTGTACACACTTGTACAACCTTGTACACACTTGTACAACCTTGTACACACTTGTACAGCCTTGTACACAATTGTACAACCTTGTACACACTTGTACAACCTTGTACAAACTTGTACACAATTGTACAAACTTTTACATCCTTGTACACATTTGTACACCATTGTACACACTTGTACAACCTTGTACAACCTTGTACAAACCTGTACACCCTTGTACACACTTGTACAAGCTTGTACACGATTGTACACCCTTGTACACACTTGTGCACCCTTGTACAAACTTGTACATCCTTGTACACACTTGTACAACCTTGTACAAACTTGTACAAACTTGTACAAACTTTTACAAACTTGTACATCCTTGTACACGATTGTACACCCTTGTACACACTTGTACAACCTTGTACACACTTGTACAACCTGATACACAATTGTACAACCTTGTACACACTTGTACAACCTTGTACACACTTGTACAGCCTTGTACACAATTGTACAACCTTGTACACACTTGTACAGCCTTGTACACACTTGTACAGCCTTGTACAAAATTGTACAGCCTTGTACACAATTGTACAACCTTGTACACACTTGTACAACCTTGTACACCCTTGTACAAACTTTTACACATCGTACACACTTGTACACCCTTGTACAAACTTGTACATCCTTGTACACACTTGTACAACCTTGTACACACTTGTACAACCTTGTACACACTTGTACAGCCTTGTACACAATTGTACAACCTTGTACACAGTTGTACAGCCTTGTACACAATTGTACAACCTTGTACACACTTGTACAACCTTGTACACCCTTGTACACACTTTTACTTATCGTACACACTTGTACACCCTTGTACAAACTTGTACATCCTTGTACACACTTGTACAACCTTGTACAAACTTGTACAAACTTGTACATCCTTGTACACGATTTTACACCCTTGTACACACTTGTACAACCTTGTAAAAACTTGTACAACCTTGTACACACTTGTACACCCTTGTACACACTTGTACAACCTTGTACACACTTGTACAACCTTGTACACACTTGTACAACCTTGTACACACTTGTACAACCTTGTACACACTTGTACAACCTTGTACACACTTGTACAACCTTGTACACACTTGTACAACCTTGTACACACTTGTACAACCTTGTACATACTTGTACAACCTTGTACACACTTGTACAACCTTGTACACACTTGTACAACCTTGTACACACTTGTACAACCTTGTACACACTTGTACAACCATGTAAAAACTTGTACAACCTTGTACACACTTGTACACCCTTGTACACACTTGTACAAGCTTGTACACACTTGTACAACCTTGTACACACTTGTACACCCTTGTACACACTTGTACAACCTTGTACAAACCTGTACACCCTTGTACACACTTGTACAAGCTTGTACACACTTGTACAAGCTTGTACACACTTGTACAAGCTTGTACACACTTGTACACCTTTGTTCAAACTTGTGCACCCTTGTACACTTTTGTACACCCTTGTACACATTTGTACAACCTTGTACAAACTTGTACACACTTGTACAAACTTGTACACACTTGTACAACCTTGTACAAACTTGTACAACCTTGTACACACTTGTACAAGCTTGTACACACTTGTACAAGTTGTACACACTTGTACAACCTTGTACACACTTGTACAACCTTGTACACACTTGTACAACCTTGTACACACTTGTACAACCTTGTACACAATTGTAAAACCTTGTACACACTTGTACAACCTTGTACAAACTTGTACACACTTGTACAAACGTTTACATCCTTGTACACATTTGTACACCCTTGTACACACTTGTACAACCTTGTACAAACCTGTACACCCTTGTACACACTTGTACAAGCTTGTACACGATTGTACACCCTTGTACACACTTGTGCACCCTTGTACAAACTTGTACATCCTTGTACACACTTGTACAACCTTGTACAAACTTGTACAAACTTGTACAAACTTTTACAAACTTGTACATCCTTGTACACGATTGTACACCCTTGTACACACTTGTACAACCTTGTACACACTTGTACAACCTGATACACAATTGTACAACCTTGTACACACTTGTACAACCTTGTACACACTTGTACAACCTTGTACACACTTGTACAACCTTGTACACACTTGTACAACCTTGTACACACTTGTACAGCCTTGTACACAATTGTACAACCTTGTACACACTTGTACAACCTTGTACACACTTGTACAACCTTGTACACAATTGTACAGCCTTGTACACACTTGTACAACCTTGTACACACTTGTACAGCCTTGTACAAAATTGTACAACCTTGTACACACTTGTACAGCCTTGTACACAATTGTACAACCTTGTACACACTTGTACAACCTTGTACACCCTTGTACAAACTTTTACACATCGTACACACTTGTACACCCTTGTACAAACTTGTACATCCTTGTACACACTTGTACAACCTTGTACACACTTGTACAATCTTGTACACACTTGTACAGCCTTGTACACAATTGTACAACCTTGTACACACTTGTACAGCCTTGTACACAATTGTACAACCTTGTACACACTTGTACAACCTTGTACACCCTTGTACACACTTTTACTTATCGTACACACTTGTACACCCTTGTACAAACTTGTACATCCTTGTACACACTTGTACAACCTTGTACAAACTTGTACAAACTTGTACATCCTTGTACACGATTTTACCGCCTTGTACACACTTGTACAACCTTGTAAAAACTTGTACAACCTTGTACACACTTGTACACCCTTGTACACACTTGTACAAGCTTGTACACACTTGTACAACCTTGTACACACTTGTACACCCTTGTACACACATGTACAACCTTGTACACAACTTGTACAACCTTGTACACACTTGTACAACCTTGTAAAACTTGTACACCCTTGTACAAACTTGTACACCCCTGTACACACTTGTACACATTTGTACACACTTGTACACCCTTGTACACACTTGTACAACCTTGTACAAACTTATACAATCTTGTACACACTTGTACAACCCAGTACACAACTTGTACAACCTTGTACACACTTGAACAACCTTGTAAAACTTGTACACCCTTGTACAAACTTGTACACCCCTGTACACAATTGTACACATTTGTACACACTTGTAAACCCTTGTACACACTTGTACAACCTTGTACAAACTTATACAATCTTGTACACACTTGTACAACCCAGTACACACTTGTACAATCTTGTACAAACTTGTACATCCTTGTACACGATTGTACACCCTTGTACACACTTGTACAACCTTGTACACACTTGTACAACCTTGTACACAATTGTACAACCTTGTACACACTTGTACAACCTTGTACACACTTGCACAACTTTGTACACACTTGTACAGTCTTGTACACAATTGTACAACCTTGTACACACTTGTACAACCTTGTACACACTTGTACAACCTTGTACACAATTGTACAGCCTTGTACACACTTGTACAACCTTGTACACACTTGTACAGCCTTGTACACAATTGTACAACCTTGTACACACTTGTACAACCTTGTACACACTTGTACAACCTTGTACACAATTGTACAGCCTTGTACACACTTGTACAACCTTGTACACACTTGTACAACCTTGTTAAAACTTGTACACCCTTGTACACACTTGTACAACCTTGTACAACCTTGTACACATTGTACAGCCTTGTACACAATTGTACAACCTTGTACACACTTGTACAACCTTGTACACAATTGTGAAACCTCGTACACACTTGTACAACCTTGTACACACTTGAACAACCTTGTACACACTTGTACAACCTTGTACACACTTGTACAACCTTGTACACACTTGTACAACCTTTTACACACTTGTACAGCCTTGTACACAATTGTACAACCTTGTACACACTTGTACAACCTTGTACACACTTGTACAACCTTGTACACAATTGTAGAGCCCTGTACACACTTGTACAACCTTGTACACACTTGTACAGATTTGTACAAAATTGTACAACCTTGTACACACTTGTACAGCCTTGTACACAATTGTACAACCTTGTACACACTTGTACAAACTTGTACACCCTTGTACAAACATTTACACTTCGTACACACTTGTACAGCCCTTGTACAAACTTGTACATCCTTGTACACACTTGTACAACCTTGTACACACTTGTACATCCTTGTACACAATTGTACACCCTTGTACACACTTGTACAACCTTGTACACACTTGTACAACCTTGAACACACTTGTACAGCCTTGTACACAATTGTACAACTTGTACACACCTGTACAACCTTGTACACACTTGTACAACCTTGTACACAATTGTACAGCCTTGTACACACTTGTACAACCTTGTACACACTTGTACAGCCTTGTACACAATTGCACAACTTTGTACACACTTGTACAACCTTGTACACACTTGTACAACCTTGTACACACTTGTACAAGCTTGTACACACTTGTACAAGCTTGTACACACTTGTACAAGTTGTACACACTTATACAACCTTGTACACACTTGTACAACCTTGTACACACTTGTACAACCTTGTACACACTTGTACAACCTTGTACACAATTGTAAAACCTTGTACACACTTGTACAACCTTGTACAAACTTGTACACACTTGTACAAACTTTTACATCCTTGTACACATTTGTACACCCTTGTACACACTTGTACAACCTTGTACAACCTTGTACAAACCTGTACACCCTTGTACACACTTGTACAAGCTTGTACACGATTGTACACCCTTGTACACACTTGTGCACCCTTGTACAAACTTGTACATCCTTGTACACACTTGTACAACCTTGTACAAACTTGTACAAACTTGTACAAACTTTTACAAACTTGTACATCCTTGTACACGATTGTACACCCTTGTACACACTTGTACAACCTTGTACACACTTGTACAACCTGATACACAATTGTACAACCTTGTACACACTTGTACAACCTTGTACACACTTGTACAACCTTGTACACACTTGTACAACCTTGTACACACTTGTACAATCTTGTACACACTTGTACAGCCTTGTACACAATTGTACAACCTTGTACACACTTGTACAACCTTGTACACACTTGTACAACCTTGTACACACTTGTACAACCTTGTACACAATTGTACAGCCTTGTACACACTTGTACAACCTTGTACACAATTGTACAGCCTTGTACAAAATTGTACAACCTTGTACACACTTGTACAGCCTTGTACACAATTGTACAACCTTGTACACACTTGTACAACCTTGTACACCCTTGTACAAACTTTTACACATCGTACACACTTGTACACCCTTGTACAAACTTGTACATCCTTGTACACACTTGTACAACCTTGTACACACTTGTACAATCTTGTACACACTTGTACAGCCTTGTACACAATTGTACAACCTTGTACACACTTGTACAGCCTTGTACACAATTGTACAACCTTGTACACACTTGTACAACCTTGTACACTTTGTACACACTTTTACTTATCGTACACACTTGTACACCCTTGTACAAACTTGTACATCCTTGTACACACTTGTACAACCTTGTACAAACTTGTACAAACTTGTACATCCTTGTACACGATTTTACCGCCTTGTACACACTTGTACAACCTTGTAAAAACTTGTACAACCTTGTACACACTTGTACACCCTTGTACACACTTGTACACCCTTGTACACACTTGTACAAGCTTGTACACACTTGTACAACCTTGTACACACTTGTACACCCTTGTACACACATGTACAACCTTGTACACAACTTGTACAACCTTGTACACACTTGTACAACCTTGTTAAACTTGTACACCCTTGTACAAACTTGTACACCCCTGTACACACTTGTACACATTTGTACACACTTGTACACCCTTGTACACACTTGTACAACCTTGTACAAACTTATACAATCTTGTACACACTTGTACAACCCAGTACACAACTTGTACAACCTTGTACACACTTGTACAACCTTGTAAAACTTGTACACCCTTGTACAAACTTGTACACCCCTGTACACACTTGTACACATTTGTACACACTTGTACACCCTTGTACACACTTGTACAACCTTGTACAAACTTATACAATCTTGTACACACTTGTACAACCCAGTACACACTTGTACAATCTTGTACAATCTTGTACATCCTTGTACACGATTGTACACCCTTGTACACACTTGTACAACCTTGTACACACTTGTACAACCTTGTACACAATTGTACAACCTTGTACACACTTGTACAACCTTGTACACACTTGCACAACTTTGTACACACTTGTACAGTCTTGTACACAATTGTACAACCTTGTACACACTTGTACAACCTTGTACACACTTGTACAACCTTGTACACAATTGTACAGCCTTGTACACACTTGTACAACCTTGTACACACTTGTACAGCCTTGTACACAATTGTACAACCTTGTACACACTTGTACAACCTTGTACACACTTGTACAACCTTGTACACAATTGTACAGCCTTGTACACACTTGTACAACCTTGTACACACTTGTACAACCTTGTTAAAACTTGTACACCTTTGTACACACTTGTACAACCTTGTACAACCTTGTACACACTTGTACAGCCTTGTACACAATTGTACAACCTTGTACACACTTGTACAACCTTGTACACAATTTTGAAACCTCGTACACACTTGTACAACCTTGTACACACTTGAACAACCTTGTACACACTTGTAAAACCTTGTACACACTTGTACAACCTTGTACACACTTGTACAACCTTTTACACACTTGTACAGCCTTGTACACAATTGTACAACCTTGTACACACTTGTAAACCCTTGTACACAATTGTACAACCTTGTACACACTTGTACAACCTTGTACACACTTGTACAACCTTGTACACAATTGTAGAGCCCTGTACACACTTGTACAACCTTGTACACACTTGTACAGCCTTGTACAAAATTGTACAACCTTGTACACACTTGTACAGCCTTGTACACAATTGTACAACCTTGTACACACTTGTACAATCTTGTACACCCTTGTACAAACATTTACACTTCGTACACACTTGTACAGCCCTTGTACAAACTTGTACATCCTTGTACACACTTGTACAACCTTGTACACACTTGTACATCCTTGTACACAATAGTACACCCTTGTACACACTTGTACAACCTTGTACACACTTGTACAACCTTGAACACACTTGTACAGCCTTGTACACAATTGTACAACCTTGTACACACTTGTACAACCTTGTACACACTTGTACAACCTTGTACACAATTGTACAGCCTTGTACACACTTGTACAACCTTGTACACACTTGTACAGCCTTGTACACAATTGTACAACCTTGTACACACTTGTACAACCTTGTACACACTTGTACAACCTTGTACACAATTGTACAGCCTTGTACACACTTGTACAACCTTGTACACACTTTTACAACCTTGTAAAAACTTGTACACAATGTACACACTTGTACAACCTTGTACAACCTTGTACACACTTGTACAGCCTTGTACAACCTTGTACAACCTTGTTTACACTTGTACAACCTTGTACAACCTTGTACACATTGTACAGCCTTGTACACAATTGTACAACCTTGTACACACTTGTACAACCTTGTACACAATTGTGAAACCTCGTACACACTTGTACAACCTTGTACACACTTGAACAACCTTGTACACACTTGTACAACCTTGTACACACTTGTACATCCTTGTACACAATTGTACACCCTTGTACACACTTGTACAACCTTGTACACACTTGTACAACCTTGAACACACTTGTACAGCCTTGTACACAATTGTACAACTTGTACACACCTGTACAACCTTGTACACACTTGTACAACCTTGTACACAATTGTACAGCCTTGTACACACTTGTACAACCTTGTACACACTTGTACAGCCTTGTACACAATTGCACAACTTTGTACACACTTGTACAACCTTGTACACACTTGTACAACCTTGTACACACTTGTACAAGCTTGTACACACTTGTACAAGTTGTACACACTTATACAACCTTGTACACACTTGTACAACCTTGTACACACTTGTACAACCTTGTACACACTTGTACAACCTTGTACACAATTGTAAAACCTTGTACACACTTGTACAACCTTGTACAAACTTGTACACACTTGTACAAACTTTTACATCCTTGTACACATTTGTACACCCTTGTACACACTTGTACAACCTTGTACAACCTTGTACAAACCTGTACACCCTTGTACACACTTGTACAAGCTTGTACACGATTGTACACCCTTGTACACACTTGTGCACCCTTGTACAAACTTGTACATCCTTGTACACACTTGTACAACCTTGTACAAACTTGTACAAACTTGTACAAACTTTTACAAACTTGTACATCCTTGTACACGATTGTACACCCTTGTACACACTTGTACAACCTTGTACACACTTGTACAACCTGATACACAATTGTACAACCTTGTACACACTTGTACAACCTTGTACAAACTTATACAATCTTGTACACACTTGTACAACCCAGTACACAACTTGTACAACCTTGTACACACTTGAACAACCTTGTAAAACTTGTACACCCTTGTACAAACTTGTACACCCCTGTACACAATTGTACACATTTGTACACACTTGTAAACCCTTGTACACACTTGTACAACCTTGTACAAACTTATACAATCTTGTACACACTTGTACAACCCAGTACACACTTGTACAATCTTGTACAAACTTGTACATCCTTGTACACGATTGTACACCCTTGTACACACTTGTACAACCTTGTACACACTTGTACAACCTTGTACACAATTGTACAACCTTGTACACACTTGTACAACCTTGTACACACTTGCACAACTTTGTACACACTTGTACAGTCTTGTACACAATTGTACAACCTTGTACACACTTGTACAACCTTGTACACACTTGTACAACCTTGTACACAATTGTACAGCCTTGTACACACTTGTACAACCTTGTACACACTTGTACAGCCTTGTACACAATTGTACAACCTTGTACACACTTGTACAACCTTGTACACACTTGTACAACCTTGTACACAATTGTACAGCCTTGTACACACTTGTACAACCTTGTACACACTTGTACAACCTTGTTAAAACTTGTACACCCTTGTACACACTTGTACAACCTTGTACAACCTTGTACACATTGTACAGCCTTGTACACAATTGTACAACCTTGTACACACTTGTACAACCTTGTACACAATTGTGAAACCTCGTACACACTTGTACAACCTTGTACACACTTGAACAACCTTGTACACACTTGTACAACCTTGTACACACTTGTACAACCTTGTACACACTTGTACAACCTTTTACACACTTGTACAGCCTTGTACACAATTGTACAACCTTGTACACACTTGTACAACCTTGTACACACTTGTACAACCTTGTACACAATTGTAGAGCCCTGTACACACTTGTACAACCTTGTACACACTTGTACAGATTTGTACAAAATTGTACAACCTTGTACACACTTGTACAGCCTTGTACACAATTGTACAACCTTGTACACACTTGTACAAACTTGTACACCCTTGTACAAACATTTACACTTCGTACACACTTGTACAGCCCTTGTACAAACTTGTACATCCTTGTACACACTTGTACAACCTTGTACACACTTGTACATCCTTGTACACAATTGTACACCCTTGTACACACTTGTACAACCTTGTACACACTTGTACAACCTTGAACACACTTGTACAGCCTTGTACACAATTGTACAACTTGTACACACCTGTACAACCTTGTACACACTTGTACAACCTTGTACACAATTGTACAGCCTTGTACACACTTGTACAACCTTGTACACACTTGTACAGCCTTGTACACAATTGCACAACTTTGTACACACTTGTACAACCTTGTACACACTTGTACAACCTTGTACACACTTGTACAAGCTTGTACACACTTGTACAAGCTTGTACACACTTGTACAAGTTGTACACACTTATACAACCTTGTACACACTTGTACAACCTTGTACACACTTGTACAACCTTGTACACACTTGTACAACCTTGTACACAATTGTAAAACCTTGTACACACTTGTACAACCTTGTACAAACTTGTACACACTTGTACAAACTTTTACATCCTTGTACACATTTGTACACCCTTGTACACACTTGTACAACCTTGTACAACCTTGTACAAACCTGTACACCCTTGTACACACTTGTACAAGCTTGTACACGATTGTACACCCTTGTACACACTTGTGCACCCTTGTACAAACTTGTACATCCTTGTACACACTTGTACAACCTTGTACAAACTTGTACAAACTTGTACAAACTTTTACAAACTTGTACATCCTTGTACACGATTGTACACCCTTGTACACACTTGTACAACCTTGTACACACTTGTACAACCTGATACACAATTGTACAACCTTGTACACACTTGTACAACCTTGTACACACTTGTACAACCTTGTACACACTTGTACAACCTTGTACACACTTGTACAATCTTGTACACACTTGTACAGCCTTGTACACAATTGTACAACCTTGTACACACTTGTACAACCTTGTACACACTTGTACAACCTTGTACACACTTGTACAACCTTGTACACAATTGTACAGCCTTGTACACACTTGTACAACCTTGTACACAATTGTACAGCCTTGTACAAAATTGTACAACCTTGTACACACTTGTACAGCCTTGTACACAATTGTACAACCTTGTACACACTTGTACAACCTTGTACACCCTTGTACAAACTTTTACACATCGTACACACTTGTACACCCTTGTACAAACTTGTACATCCTTGTACACACTTGTACAACCTTGTACACACTTGTACAATCTTGTACACACTTGTACAGCCTTGTACACAATTGTACAACCTTGTACACACTTGTACAGCCTTGTACACAATTGTACAACCTTGTACACACTTGTACAACCTTGTACACTTTGTACACACTTTTACTTATCGTACACACTTGTACACCCTTGTACAAACTTGTACATCCTTGTACACACTTGTACAACCTTGTACAAACTTGTACAAACTTGTACATCCTTGTACACGATTTTACCGCCTTGTACACACTTGTACAACCTTGTAAAAACTTGTACAACCTTGTACACACTTGTACACCCTTGTACACACTTGTACACCCTTGTACACACTTGTACAAGCTTGTACACACTTGTACAACCTTGTACACACTTGTACACCCTTGTACACACATGTACAACCTTGTACACAACTTGTACAACCTTGTACACACTTGTACAACCTTGTTAAACTTGTACACCCTTGTACAAACTTGTACACCCCTGTACACACTTGTACACATTTGTACACACTTGTACACCCTTGTACACACTTGTACAACCTTGTACAAACTTATACAATCTTGTACACACTTGTACAACCCAGTACACAACTTGTACAACCTTGTACACACTTGTACAACCTTGTAAAACTTGTACACCCTTGTACAAACTTGTACACCCCTGTACACACTTGTACACATTTGTACACACTTGTACACCCTTGTACACACTTGTACAACCTTGTACAAACTTATACAATCTTGTACACACTTGTACAACCCAGTACACACTTGTACAATCTTGTACAATCTTGTACATCCTTGTACACGATTGTACACCCTTGTACACACTTGTACAACCTTGTACACACTTGTACAACCTTGTACACAATTGTACAACCTTGTACACACTTGTACAACCTTGTACACACTTGCACAACTTTGTACACACTTGTACAGTCTTGTACACAATTGTACAACCTTGTACACACTTGTACAACCTTGTACACACTTGTACAACCTTGTACACAATTGTACAGCCTTGTACACACTTGTACAACCTTGTACACACTTGTACAGCCTTGTACACAATTGTACAACCTTGTACACACTTGTACAACCTTGTACACACTTGTACAACCTTGTACACAATTGTACAGCCTTGTACACACTTGTACAACCTTGTACACACTTGTACAACCTTGTTAAAACTTGTACACCTTTGTACACACTTGTACAACCTTGTACAACCTTGTACACACTTGTACAGCCTTGTACACAATTGTACAACCTTGTACACACTTGTACAACCTTGTACACAATTTTGAAACCTCGTACACACTTGTACAACCTTGTACACACTTGAACAACCTTGTACACACTTGTAAAACCTTGTACACACTTGTACAACCTTGTACACACTTGTACAACCTTTTACACACTTGTACAGCCTTGTACACAATTGTACAACCTTGTACACACTTGTAAACCCTTGTACACAATTGTACAACCTTGTACACACTTGTACAACCTTGTACACACTTGTACAACCTTGTACACAATTGTAGAGCCCTGTACACACTTGTACAACCTTGTACACACTTGTACAGCCTTGTACAAAATTGTACAACCTTGTACACACTTGTACAGCCTTGTACACAATTGTACAACCTTGTACACACTTGTACAATCTTGTACACCCTTGTACAAACATTTACACTTCGTACACACTTGTACAGCCCTTGTACAAACTTGTACATCCTTGTACACACTTGTACAACCTTGTACACACTTGTACATCCTTGTACACAATAGTACACCCTTGTACACACTTGTACAACCTTGTACACACTTGTACAACCTTGAACACACTTGTACAGCCTTGTACACAATTGTACAACCTTGTACACACTTGTACAACCTTGTACACACTTGTACAACCTTGTACACAATTGTACAGCCTTGTACACACTTGTACAACCTTGTACACACTTGTACAGCCTTGTACACAATTGTACAACCTTGTACACACTTGTACAACCTTGTACACACTTGTACAACCTTGTACACAATTGTACAGCCTTGTACACACTTGTACAACCTTGTACACACTTTTACAACCTTGTAAAAACTTGTACACAATGTACACACTTGTACAACCTTGTACAACCTTGTACACACTTGTACAGCCTTGTACAACCTTGTACAACCTTGTTTACACTTGTACAACCTTGTACAACCTTGTACACATTGTACAGCCTTGTACACAATTGTACAACCTTGTACACACTTGTACAACCTTGTACACAATTGTGAAACCTCGTACACACTTGTACAACCTTGTACACACTTGAACAACCTTGTACACACTTGTACAACCTTGTACACACTTGTACATCCTTGTACACAATTGTACACCCTTGTACACACTTGTACAACCTTGTACACACTTGTACAACCTTGAACACACTTGTACAGCCTTGTACACAATTGTACAACTTGTACACACCTGTACAACCTTGTACACACTTGTACAACCTTGTACACAATTGTACAGCCTTGTACACACTTGTACAACCTTGTACACACTTGTACAGCCTTGTACACAATTGCACAACTTTGTACACACTTGTACAACCTTGTACACACTTGTACAACCTTGTACACACTTGTACAAGCTTGTACACACTTGTACAAGTTGTACACACTTATACAACCTTGTACACACTTGTACAACCTTGTACACACTTGTACAACCTTGTACACACTTGTACAACCTTGTACACAATTGTAAAACCTTGTACACACTTGTACAACCTTGTACAAACTTGTACACACTTGTACAAACTTTTACATCCTTGTACACATTTGTACACCCTTGTACACACTTGTACAACCTTGTACAACCTTGTACAAACCTGTACACCCTTGTACACACTTGTACAAGCTTGTACACGATTGTACACCCTTGTACACACTTGTGCACCCTTGTACAAACTTGTACATCCTTGTACACACTTGTACAACCTTGTACAAACTTGTACAAACTTGTACAAACTTTTACAAACTTGTACATCCTTGTACACGATTGTACACCCTTGTACACACTTGTACAACCTTGTACACACTTGTACAACCTGATACACAATTGTACAACCTTGTACACACTTGTACAACCTTGTACACACTTGTACAACCTTGTACACACTTGTACAACCTTGTACACACTTGTACAATCTTGTACACACTTGTACAGCCTTGTACACAATTGTACAACCTTGTACACACTTGTACAACCTTGTACACACTTGTACAACCTTGTACACACTTGTACAACCTTGTACACAATTGTACAGCCTTGTACACACTTGTACAACCTTGTACACAATTGTACAGCCTTGTACAATATTGTACAACCTTGTACACACTTGTACAGCCTTGTACACAATTGTACAACCTTGTACACACTTGTACAACCTTGTACACCCTTGTACAAACTTTTACACATCGTACACACTTGTACACCCTTGTACAAACTTGTACATCCTTGTACACACTTGTACAACCTTGTACACACTTGTACAATCTTGTACACACTTGTACAGCCTTGTACACAATTGTACAACCTTGTACACACTTGTACAGCCTTGTACACAATTGTACAACCTTGTACACACTTGTACAACCTTGTACACCCTTGTACACACTTTTACTTATCGTACACACTTGTACACCCTTGTACAAACTTGTACATCCTTGTACACACTTGTACAACCTTGTACAAACTTGTACAAACTTGTACATCCTTGTACACGATTTTACCGCCTTGTACACACTTGTACAACCTTGTAAAAACTTGTACAACCTTGTACACACTTGTACACCCTTGTACACACTTGTACACCCTTGTACACACTTGTTCAAGCTTGTACACACTTGTACAACCTTGTACACACTTGTACACCCTTGTACACACATGTACAACCTTGTACACAACTTGTACAACCTTGTACACACTTGTACAACCTTGTTAAACTTGTACACCCTTGTACAAACTTGTACACCCCTGTACACACTTGTACACATTTGTACACACTTGTACACCCTTGTACACACTTGTACAACCTTGTACAAACTTATACAATCTTGTACACACTTGTACAACCCAGTACACAACTTGTACAACCTTGTACACACTTGTACAACCTTGTAAAACTTGTACACCCTTGTACAAACTTGTACACCCCTGTACACACTTGTACACATTTGTACACACTTGTACACCCTTGTACACACTTGTACAACCTTGTACAAACTTATACAATCTTGTACACACTTGTACAACCCAGTACACACTTGTACAATCTTGTACAATCTTGTACATCCTTGTACACGATTGTACACCCTTGTACACACTTTTACAACCTTGTACACACTTGTACAACCTTGTACACAATTGTACAACCTTGTACACACTTGTACAACTTTGTACACACTTGCACAACTTTGTACACACTTGTACAGTCTTGTACACAATTGTACAACCTTGTACACACTTGTACAACCTTGTACACACTTGTACAACCTTGTACACAATTGTACAGCCTTGTACACACTTGTACAACCTTGTACACACTTGTACAGCCTTGTACACAATTGTACAACCTTGTACACACTTGTACAACCTTGTACACACTTGTACAACCTTGTACACAATTGTACAGCCTTTTACACACTTGTACAACCTTGTACACACTTGTACAACCTTGTTAAAACTTGTACACCCTTGTACACACTTGTACAACCTTGTACAACCTTGTACACACTTGTACAGCCTTGTACACAATTGTACAACCTTGTACACACTTGTACAACCTTGTACACAATTTTGAAACCTCGTACACACTTGTACAACCTTGTACACACTTGAACAACCTTGTACACACTTGTAAAACCTTGTACACACTTGTACAACCTTGTACACACTTGTACAACCTTTTACACACTTGTACAGCCTTGTACACAATTGTACAACCTTGTACACACTTGTAAACCCTTGTACACAATTGTACAACCTTGTACACACTTGTACAACCTTGTACACACTTGTACAACCTTGTACACAATTGTAGAGCCCTGTACACACTTGTACAACCTTGTACACACTTGTACAGCCTTGTACAAAATTGTACAACCTTGTACACACTTGTACAGCCTTGTACACAATTGTACAACCTTGTACACACTTGTACAAACTTGTACACCCTTGTACAAACATTTACACTTCGTACACACTTGTACAGCCCTTGTACAAACTTGTACATCCTTGTACACACTTGTACAACCTTGTACACACTTGTACATCCTTGTACACAATAGTACACCCTTGTACACACTTGTACAACCTTGTACACACTTGTACAACCTTGAACACACTTGTACAGCCTTGTACACAATTGTACAACCTTGTACACACTTGTACAACCTTGTACACACTTGTACAACCTTGTACACAATTGTACAGCCTTGTACACACTTGTACAACCTTGTACACACTTGTACAGCCTTGTACACAATTGTACAACCTTGTACACACTTGTACAACCTTGTACACACTTGTACAACCTTGTACACAATTGTACAGCCTTGTACACACTTGTACAACCTTGTACACACTTTTACAACCTTGTAAAAACTTGTACACAATGTACACACTTGTACAACCTTGTACAACCTTGTACACACTTGTACATCCTTGTACAACCTTGTACAACCTTGTTTACACTTGTACAGCCTTGTAAAAACTTGTACACCCTTGTACACACATGTACAACCTTGTACACAACTTGTACAACCTTGTACACACTTGTACAACCTTGTAAAACTTGTACACATTTGTACACACTTGTACACCCTTGTACACACTTGTACAACCTTGTACAAACTTATACAATCTTGTACACACTTGTACAACCCAGTACACACTTGTACAATCTTGTACAAACTTTTACTCCCTTGTACAAACTTGTACATCCTTGTACACACTTGTACAACCTTGTACAAACTTGTACAAACTTGTACAAACTTGTACATCCTTGTACACTATTGTACACCCTTGTACACACTTGTACAACCTTGTACACACTTGTACAACCTGACACACAATTGTACAACCTTGTACACACTTGTACAACCTTGTACACACTTGTACAACCTTGTACACACTTGTACAACCTTGTACACACTTGTACAGCCTTGTACACAATTGTACAACCTTGTACACACTTGTACAACCTTGTACACACTTGTACAACCTTGTACACAATTGTACAGCCTTGTACACAATTGTACAACCTTGTACACACTTGTACAGCCTTGTACACACTTGTACAGACTTGTACAAAATTGTACAGCCTTGTACACAATTGTACAACCTTGTACACACTTGTACAACCTTGTACACCCTTGTACAAACTTGTACATCCTTGTACACGATTGTACACACTTGTACAAACTTGTATATCCTTGTACACACTTGTACAACCTGATACACAATTGTACAACCTTGTACACACTTGTACAACCTTGTACACACTTGTACAACCTTGTACACACTTGTACAACCTTGTACACACTTCTACAACCTTGTACGCACTTGTACAACCTTGTACGCACTTGTACAACCTTGTACACACTTGTACAGCCTTCTACACAATTGTACAACCTTGTACACACTTGTACAACCTTGTACACACTTGTACAACCTTGTACACAATTGTACAGCCTTGTACACACTTGTACAACCTTGTACACACTTGTACAGCCTTGTACAAAATTGTACAACCTTGTACACACTTGTACAGCCTTGTACACAATTGTACAACCTTGTACACACTTGTACAACCTTGTACACCCTTGTACAAACTTTTACACATCGTACACACTTGTACACCCTTGTACAAACTTGTACATCCTTGTACACACTTGTACAACCTTGTACACACTTGTACAATCTTGTACACACTTGTACAGCCTTGTACACAATTGTACAACTTTGTACACACTTGTACAGCCTTGTACACAATTGTACAACCTTGTACAAACTTGTACAACCTTGTACACCCTTGTACACACTTTTACTTATCGTACACACTTGTACACCCTTGTACAAACTTGTACATCCTTGTACACACTTGTACAACCTTGTACAAACTTGTACAAACTTGTACATCCTTGTACACGATTTTACCGCCTTGTACACACTTGTACAACCTTGTAAAAACTTGTACAACCTTGTACACACTTGTACACCCTTGTACACACTTGTACAAGCTTGTACACACTTGTACAACCTTGTACACACTTGTACACCCTTGTACACACATGTACAACCTTGTACACAACTTGTATAACCTTGTACACACTTGTACAACCTTGTAAAACTTGTACACCCTTGTACAAACTTGTACACCCCTGTACACACTTGTACACATTTGTACACACTTGTACACCCTTGTACACACTTGTACAACCTTGTACAAACTTATACAATCTTGTACACACTTGTACAACCCAGTACACAACTTGTACAACCTTGTACACACTTGTACAACCTTGTAAAACTTGTACACAGTTGTACAAACTTGTACACCCCTGTACACACTTGTACACATTTGTACACACTTGTACACCCTTGTACACACTTGTACAACCTTGTACAAACTTATACAATCTTGTACACACTTGTACAACCCAGTACACAATTTTACAATCTTGTACAAACTTGTACATCCTTGTACACGATTGTACACACTTGTACAACATTGTACACACTTGTACAACCTTGTACACAATTGTACAACCTTGTACACACTTGTACAACCTTGTACACACTTGCACCAACTTTGTACACACTTGTACAGTCTTGTACACAATTGTACAACCTTGTACACACTTGTACAACCTTGTACACACTTGTACAACCTTGTACACAATTGTACAGCCTTGTACACACTTGTACAACCTTGTTAAAACTTGTACACCCTTGTACACACTTGTACAACCTTGTACAAACTTGTACACACTTGTACAGCCTTGTACACAATTGTACAACCTTGTACACACTTGTACAACCATGTACACAATTGTACAACCTCGTACACACTTGAACAACCTTGTACACACTTGTACAACCTTGTACACACTTGTACAACCTTGTACACACTTGTACAACCTTGTACACACTTGTACAACCTTTTACACACTTTTACAGCCTTGTACACAATTGTACAACCTTGTACACACTTGTACAGCCTTGTACACAATTGTACAACCTTGTACACACTTGTACTACCTTGTACACACTTGTACAACCTTGTACACAATTGTAGAGCCTTGTACACACTTGTACAACCTTGTACACACTTGTACAGCCTTGTACAAAATTGTACAACCTTGTACACACTTGTACAGCCTTGTACACAATTGTACAACCTTGTACACACTTGTACAAACTTGTACACCCTTGTACAAACTTTTACACTTCGTACACACTTGTACAGCTCTTGTACAAACTTGTACATCCTTGTACACACTTGTACAACCTTGTACACACTTGTACATCCTTGTACACAATTGTACACCCTTGTACACACTTGTACAACCTTGTACACACTTGTACAACCTTGAACACACTTGTACAGCCTTGTACACAATTGTACAACCTTGTACACACTTGTACAACCTTGTACACACTTGTACAACCTTGTACACAATTGTACAGCCTTGTACACACTTGTACAACCTTGTACACACTTGTACAGCCTTGTACACAATTGTACAACCTTGTACACACTTGTACAACCTTGTACTCACTTGTACAACCTTGTACACAATTGTACAGCCTTGTACACACTTGTACAACCTTGTACACACTTGTACAACCTTGTAAAAACTTGTACACATGTACA